>NW_026000242.1:6430334-6494692 GCF_001458135.2 Marmota marmota marmota | reverse complement strand
TTCTACTTTAAAAAAAATAATATATATATATATATATATATATATATATTTATAAAAACATATATATTTATTGAGCATCTATTACATGGTAGGCCAAGGACTTTACATGGATTATCTCATTTAATTCCCACCACCCTTTGAAATGGATAGTATTCAGAAGCATAGAAAGGTCAAATAACCTATCCAATGTCACAGCCAGAACCTGATAGAGCCTGATCTATTAGTCTACTTCCTATGCTCTTCCCAAAATCTGTGCCAGACTGACCCCTAAGAATAGCACCATCACTCATAGGGACATGACCATCTGTTTATGGTTACTTCTGTCAGTGGGGTCCATCCAATTCAGTTTGGCTGAATTATTGTCCTTGTGGAGAGTCCCCAGGTCCTGGACTGGGCTCCATAGAGAAGTCTTAGACATGGTCTCTGTCCATTCTACAGCTGGAAGACAATGTCTTTCCACTATGAAAGATATAGCCGTCAGGCTGGGGCTCTGGGGAAAGTGGGGAGGTGGCTGGCTGGAAGCCAGGAAGAGGGTGGTGAGCCTAAGGAGGCGTGAGCTGTCCAGTATGGTAGGGCAGGCCCAGGCTGGGTCTGGGAGATGGGGCTGGAGTCCTAGTTCTACCAATAATGTTGGGTGTACAGTGCGTTGAAAAGTATTCCCCCAAATTAATGTCCACCTGGACTTGTGACTGACCTCACTGGAAATAGGGTCTCTGCAAAGACAACAGGTAAGATGAGGTCACGTTGGGTTTCGTTGGGCTCTTAAGAGGAGGGAAATGTGAACACGGACACACTCATGCAGACCGCACCATGTAAAGATGGAGGAGAGATTGGAGAGATGTGTCCAGTAGCAAGGAAATGCCAAGGATGGCTGGCAACCACCAGAAGTAGAAGAGGCAAAGGAGGCTCCTCCCCCAGAGCCCGCACGGAGCACAGCTCTGCAGCACTTGGACTTCTGGCCTCAGAACTTGCAGACAATAAATCTCTGTTGTTTTCAGCCCCCCATCTTGTGGTCATTTGTCTGGCAGCCCCAGGAAACTAATATGGGATGTCCTTAGGGAAGTTCAGTCTCCTCTCAGGTCCTTGGCTTTCCCATCCACAAAGAGGGAGAAGGAATAAGTGAGTGGTTTTAACTATGTTTGTACGTTAGAATCATCTGAAGAGCTGGGGGTGTGGGCCTGGAAGTTGGTATATTAAAAAGCTTTGGGGAGATTGCAGTGTGAGGGCAGAGAACCCCTGGCCAGATACACTTGTCAGGACCCTTTCCTCTTGAGTCCCACTTCATCAGGAGAATGAAGAAAAGAAACCAAACTTAAGTCACGTCACAGGGTTGTGGGGAGAGTTAAATGGAACATGCCCAGGACCGTCCCTGCACGCAGTGGATTCAGTCAGTACAAGCCGCTGCTTGTACATCGGGAAGATGGCGGCCTGCTTGGCTGAGGCTGGGGCCTTCCGGCCTTCGGCTCCCCACTGTGGTCAGGCTTCTTGCAAATTCTGCCCCTTCCTCTTCAAGGGTGGTTGGCCAGCAGGGAGCCTGAAGGCAAAGAAGCCCCTCCTTGGCGACTCTGAGGCCCTGTGCACAGCACTAAGTGAGTTGGCAGCAGCTTTTCTGTCTTTTTCTAAAAGGTCAGAGAGCTGGGCCTTGGAGACTCCTCGGAGCTGCAGGAACCATGCAGAGATAATTGATAGAAACCTCTGGGCTCTTGGCGGCCCCAGAGCTTCTGGATGGAGAGAGGCCTCCCTGGCCTTCTGCAAAGGTGAGGCGCCCTTGCTGCTGGGCTCTCAGGGTGGTATGAGAGGGGCTTGGTGGGGAGATGATGGCAGGCAGAGAAAGTGCAGGCTGAGATTTTGGGGGAGAGTGTGAAATGGAAGGTCCCAATGCACCTTTGCACCAATAGCAAAGGAAGGGGAATTACTGACCAAAGCAGAGGGTACGCTGCTTCTGCCCCACCCTCCTCCATCTGTCCTCAACATGCACCCGGGGTGGTGCTTTCAACCCTAAGTCGGGTCAGGTGGTTCCTTGGCTCAACCCTCTTCCATGGCTCCCACTTTACTCGGTGTGAAAGCTGTGGCTGTCACAGCATAAGCACCCAACAGACATCTCCAGAACAAACCAGTGAAGGAAACTTCCCAAAAGTCTGAGGTGGGGCTCACTGAGGAAGACCTGCCACTCAGGAGGCCTGATCCCAGCTTGATGTGACCCACCTTCTCCAGGAAGCCTTCCCGGTCCTCCCAGTATCTCTCCATCTGGCAGACTTTTCGCCTGCCTGGTCACTGCTTCTACTCTCTCCCATTTGATTTGAATTCATTTATGGAGCATTCAAAATTTAATAAATAAACTAAGCAGTGTGGTGTTTCCTGGAAACATTAAAGTGGAATTTCCGTATCATCTAGCTATTCTATTGGTGGGTGTAGACTCCAAAGAATTGAAGGCAGGGGCTCAAAGAGATATTTATACACCCATGTTCACAGCAATGTGATCCACGGCAGCCAAGAGGTGGAAGTAGCCCGGGTCCTGATGCATGCATGAATAAACAAAGTGTAGTCTGTGCGTCCAGTGGAATATGATTCAGCCTTAAAAAGGAGGGAAATTCTGACATGTGCTCTGACATGGCTGAAGCCTGAGTACCTTATGCTAAGTGAAATAAGCCAAGCACAAAAAGACAAATATGGTATGATTCTGCTCATTCAAGGTATCAGGAGCGGTCAGAGTTCCCTAAACAAAGCAGAATGGTGGTTGCCAAGGCTGGGAGGAGGGAGAAAGCGGTGTTGATGATGGGCGTAGAGTTTCAGTTTTATAAAATGAATATGAAGTTAAACACTACAGAATGTAAAATTAATATTAAAAATGGCGAAGATGGTGAATTTTATGTTATGAGTATCCTATCACAATTGAAATTTAAAAAGTGAAGACAGTCAAGTTTAACAAACTGGAATGAGTGTCTTTGTGAGTGAGTCTCCTGTCACCAGGGATATTCAATGCTGAAGAAACTCGGCTGAGACATTGCAGGGGAGTTTAAGTATCGAATGGAAGAAATGCCATGGGCCACCCCTAAGACCCTTTCCCTCCCAGCAATTTATGAACTCAGAGCTTAAAACTGTCCCTGCTGTCTGTCGGTCCTGCAGATGAGCCCTGCAGGGGCTGGGTCAGGTGCCTGTGTGCCTGTGCTCTCTTCCACCCCAGGCCTTCTTGGCTGTGGCTCCTTTCGTTCTTGTCACGCTCCTCCCTGGACTCACGCCCTGCTCCATCTGGGCCTCTGCCTCCTTGGGGAGGCCTTGTCTGAGCACTCTATCCGACTTGACTGGGCGCTACACCCCTACCGCACTCCGTCCCCTGTGTCACTGTCTTAGGAGTACACGATGCTTCTCCTAGAGGACAGGGGTCCACTTCAGTTGACTCTGTAATCAGCTGCAGGTTGTCTGGGATATAGTGGGTGCTCGTGAGCGTGTGTCGAATGAACAGATCCTGGCCACAGAGCAGACCCTCCACATGGGACGAGGCCTGGACTCCTGTCCCCTCTAATCTCTGCTGCCACACAGCAATGGTTTGGGCTGCAATTTTCCTTTTAGGTCACTTGGATCCTTTCCTTGGTTCCCTGGCTCAGAGGAGTCTAGGCTGGGGCATTAAAGCAAAACTGATGGCTTGGAGCCAACAAAGAGAAGCAGGAACTTGGGTCCGGGCAACCTGGGGTGTAAGCCGGGAGAGTGGACCCACGGGAGCTGGACTCTTAATTTTTTTCTACTCCCTAACTGGAGACCAGGAAGACTGAGACCAGAGGTGCCTGGCGAGGGCCTCATGCCACGTCCACCCAAGGCGGAAGGTGCAAGGGCAAGAGCGTACAGAGCAGAAGCAAGAAGGGACCAGATTTGCTTTTACAACAAGCCCCTCATAATAACTAACCCCCTCCTGCAACAACGACGTCAGTCCTCCCTGAGGGCAGTGAGGCTCGTGAGCTGATCACCTCTTCCTAGGCACTGTCTCCAGCTCTGTTGTGTTGGGCACGGAGTTTCCAACAGACTTTGAGAGACTCGTTCTAACCCGAGCCCTGGGCCCGGGGAAGTCAGGGAGTGGACACGCCTTCCCTGGTGTCTCACCCCTCATCACCCTTGCCTGACCCTGGGGACGCCCCCTTTCTTAGGTGACTGGATGGAGCACCACACTCACTCAGAAGAGAGACTAAGTGCAGAAGTCTGCGGGTTCCAGGAGAGAACCACCTCAGAGGCCAGGACCCACATTCAGGGCAGAGTACACAGTCCAGAAGAGCAGGCCAAGTGAACAGAGAAACCCTAAGATCAAGCTGTTCGGGGTGGTTCTATCTCAAACCCTTAGACGTGAGAGGTTCCATAGCTGGGGCCCTTGAGGAAGAGGCCTGTATCCAGGAACTATAGCTGGATTCTTGCCCTCCCTGGCCGCTTTGGGCACCCCTCATGGGAATAGTCTGTCTTGGGATTGGAGAGGGATCTGCCTTAGCTGGTGGAGTGTCTTTATTAGTGTCACAAACTCACCTTGGAAGAAACCCCAAGGTGCAGGAATCCGTGGGCACCTGGGTACAGAAATGCCTTATATTCCCTCTCTTAAGCATGAGCACAGACCTAGATGATCCCTATTTCTCCACAGATGAGAAAATGGTGGCTAAGACTTGCTCGAGCACACATCTAGGGCAGGGAAGGGTCAGGTTCACACCCGGGGCTCCTGAACACGACCCACAGCCTGCTGCCGGAGTGTGTGCATGTGTGGAGGGGCCTTGGCCAGCGCTTCCCGTGAGATGGATGCTCTGCCCTTTGTGGGCAGAGGCAGTGTCCCTGGTTCCTTGCTTCCTCTGGAAAGGCTTTGCTCTCAAGAGCCGGGGCTGGGCTGGGCAGGGCTGGGCAGAACATGAGATGGGCCCCGTTTCAAAAGATAAGAGAGGACTTGAATGTGAAGGAGACTGGTGCAGAGTGAAGGAGGAGGTTGGGGTCTCAGCAGTCATGTGTCTGGGAGCATCAGAGTGGAGGCTCAGAGAGCGAAGGAGCCCTCGGTGACCTGAAGCCCTGTGTTACTAGGAAGGTGTGCACAGCGTGTGGCTGAATGTATTGGTGAAGGAAGAGAGTCCTCGGGCTGCTGGGTTCACTTGCAAGGGCCCATGGGGCATTGCAGGGCATGGAAAGGATCAGTTGTGGTCCAGTGGGTACCATAGGGAGACTGTAGGAGACAGCAATGGGAGTTTTGAGACTGGCCACCTACTAGCTGTGTGGCTTTAGGAAAATCCCTTAACCTTTCTGGATTCTATTCATGCATCCCCCCAAAGGGTTTTCCCTGCTCACAGGGCTCTTTTGTGATGTCCATATGACAGTATTTTTGAAAGGATCTTGTGATGTATTCTGCACTGTATGCTTTGCAGGGACATAACACTCATTGTGTGAAGCTCAGGGGTGTGTCTGATGCACAGGCTGGACACAGGGACTGTGTGGCGTTGGCTGTTGCTTCTCCACTGCTGAAGACAGGTGCCTTCCTGAGGCAGGAGATTGGAGCTGAGGGAGGGGTTCCCTCCTCCCTGCGAGGAAGGTCCCTGCAGGCCACGGGGGGGCATGGAGTAGGAGAGGAGAGAAGGAATCAGAGGGAGTTTTGTACCAACATCAGTCTTTGGCCAGGGTCAGAAAAAAATGATCAATCTCTCTCGGAAGAGAAGAGATTCTTAGCTTATCACAACCCAAACCTGTTTCTGAGGTGGCCTCAGGATGTTTGACCCTTGTAAGACGCCCAATTCCAAAAGAGAAATTGTAATCAGTACTGGTTAGCAGTTACTGTTCCACCTGATGTAGATTTATAAAAACAATGTGGTTGGTCAGCGTATGACATGGAGTCTGTGGACAGTTCCTACGACTAAAGAGATCAGTTGTCCCCCATCCCCCAGCCAGAGCTGTTCTCTCCTTCCAAGCTATTTGCACTGTGGGACAGGGCAGGTGAGGGGGGTCAACACTTCCTGGCTGGTGGGAGCTGGCCTCTGTCTGGTGGTCCCACCAGGCACCCTGCAGGGAGCTTTCTGCAAGACTCCTTCCTTCTTTTCCTTCCTGTTCCACAAGGGCCCTTGGGGATGCTTGCCACCTGGGTTTGAAAACCCCAAGGAAAGCCAAGGTTCATTCTTCTCCTTCTCTTCTGGACTCCGGACTCTTAGGATTGTAAATGCCTCCTCCAACACCTCAGGAGAGTCTGCAGTGGGAACTTGGATTCAAGTCTCAGCTCTGGCCTGGTTGGCTCTAAGACTTGGATCCTCCTTGTTTGAACTGAATTTTGTACCCCGCACACCAAATTCACGTGCAAGCCCTGACCCCCAGTGTTATGAAGGTTAGGTGAGGTCAAAGGGGGGATTCTGATCCAATAGGACTGGCGTCCTTATGAGAAGAAGAAGGAACATCAGGGGTCTGCACAGCCAGAGAAAGGGCCATGTGAGGTCACGTGAGAAGGGGCAGCGGCAAGCCCAGGGACTCCCCCTGCAGCTCCGTGGTCTTGGACTTCCAGCCTCCAGAACTGAAAGAAGGGGGATCGTTTGGGCCTCTGGTCTGTGTATTTAGTTACTGCAGTCTGGGCAGACCAGTCCACTCCTCACTGGGACAGGCTATTCCCTGAGGACACCTGCAGCACTAACACCCAGGATCAGGCCCTGCTCAGAAGACGTGAGGATGGGGATGGGGAAGAGGGCAGAGGGGAGCAGCTCCTGAAGTCCTCCATATGGGTTGAGTTCAGAGATTGAGAGTAAGAAGGACAGGATGAGACTGAGCCTGAGTCCCTCCAGTGGGCATCAGGGGCCAGGAGTTGAGGGGAGGTGAGGAGAGAGGCCCTGCTCAGGGGTGGGGTGTGTAGGCAACCTGTCCAGTGAATGGGTCTTTTAACCAGGTAGGGCCTCATCTGCCTTCTCAAAGGCTCAGATCTCACCTGTGCTTCATGTTGCACTGGAGGGAAGGGAGGCACAGGACTGTACGCCTTGCCTGGGCCAGAATGTGTCCCGGAGGCCTCCTGTCTCCTGGCCTGTTGCTCTTTCCCTGTGGAAGTGGAATCAGTGGCATGCACGGCTGGAGGCTGAGGTGGAGCTGGGGCGGGGAACTGACTAGAAGAGGGCTTTAGAACAGGTAGCAGGTTTATCTACCTGCTTTCTGGCACATGAGCTTCCGAGGACTTTGGTAGACATGGTCTCATACAACTCATGAACAAGAGGTCAGGCTGGGCTGGCTTGGCCTGTTGGGCCATTGATGGGGGAGCACAAAGTACACCACATGTTCCCAAGAGGTGTCAGGGGAGCAGACCTCTCTTCTTCCTCCTCCACTGCCACCTCTGTGATAAGGTGAGTGGTCGAAGAAGGCATGGGTTATGGAGAGTGCTGACATCATCCTACCCTCACGGCTCAGACTCAGACTAATTTCTCCTGCGGGACTAGGGGATCTCATCACCCTCAAGATGGGGCAGTGCTGTCCCCTGTTGCATCAAGCTCTCAGGCCAAGCTTAGCTCTAGACTGATCCTGCACTCCATTAGGAAGGCCACCTCCTCCCACTCGGCCAACCGTGGACTTTCAGGAAGGGCTGGCAAGTGTGCTGGGGCTGAGAACGGTTCCGTTGGCAGCTTCTCCTCTGGGAACACTTATGCAGGGGCCGGCATGCTGGAGTTGGGTGCACTGAGCCGAGAGAGGAGAAAACTGGCTTCTAATTTGCTGTGGCTTTTGACAATTCTGGGCCTCAGTTTCCCTAAATGATGAATGAGGGGATTGAACCTTTTGCTCTTGTGTGTACCTCCCCAGCCTCGCTCTTTTTGTGATTCTAAGATCTCCCTCCAGTTGGTTGGGCAAGGGTGGGGTCTCCTTCCCTTTAGCCCCATCTCAGCCAGTGGTCTGAGGGGGTGCAGAGAACAGGAGCCAACACTGACCCACCCACTCCCTGGGCCAGAGTCGTCCTCCCTCCTGATATCACAGCCCTCCTGATGGTCAGGACCACTGGGCGGTCACCACTGAGGCCCCCTTTCTGTCCTATCAGAGGGATTATCAAGGTCCACCTCCTTAGCTTTGCCTTTGGGCTATGTAACAGAAGGCTGTACTCGGGGGATGGGTTTCTGAAGGATCCAGGGGGTTCAGGGAGACCCAGGACATCGACAGCATGGTGGGGCAGAGAGAGCCTGGTTCCAGAATCAGAAGGGCTGAGGTTTGAATTGTGTGTCACTTTCTTTCTGGATGATGCTGGGAAAGCCATTGAACCTCTCCAAACCCACTTCCTGTTAGAACTAAAAGAGTTAAAGATGTCCTCAAACAGTGCCTGGCACCTAACAGACAGTAAGTATTGGTGGGATAAATGGTTGTATAACTCTGGTAAGTGGCTGGCTCAGAGCTGGGCCTTGGTTTCAGTCTCCAAGTCCCAGCTCTGACAGCCCGTCCCACCACTGCTCACGGTGGTCTCTTAAGCAGGTGGGGTACGGGTGGATTTACTGAAGGGACACGGCTTGACTCCCCTGGTGCCCTGGAAGGCTGACCACTTTGGGCAATTCATTTCCATAGGATCCTAGCACTGTCTCTGGAGCAGGTCCCAGGAACCGGAGGTCCTAGGGGCCATGAGGATGGAGGGTCTCGGGAAAGAGAATTGGGAGACGCTTGGGAGGCAGACGCGCAGGGCTATTTCCTCTTTCTCCCTGAATCCTTTTCTCTAAATACAGCTCCATCTTTCTCCACCACAGGATTAGCACACATCTCTCATTCTCCTATTGCAACAAGATTTTATTTCTAATTATGCTGTAATAAAACTGGAGCGCTCCCAGGCTTCCTTTCAAATGACTTGTACACACACTGCCGATTGGACCCTCCTCGGCCCCATTGTAATAGCATCTCCCTGACATTCATTAGACATGCATGAGAGGGCCGCTTTAAGAATAGAATTGCATTTAAATGGATTTGCTGAGAGAGGAAGATGAAAAAAAGGGGGGGGGGGGAGAGGTTTGTTGCACAAACTATGAAAACAAGATGCCATAATAACAGGGTGCTGAAATAAGTCTCTTTATTCCCAGTCCTCGTTCGCTGCACATGGCAGAGCCCAGCCAGGGGCGGCAGCCTCCAACTCTCCCCAGAGCCCCCACCCCCACTTTTATGTTACCCGCCGGGGGGCTTCATGGCTCCTCGCTCCATGTCAGATGCTCATGGTGTAATAGAAATCACTGTTATTACAATCGGGAAGTCTGCCCTGCTTCCACAGAACCCCAAAGCCACAGGGAGGAACCCTCTCATGTCCTTAGGCCTGGGGAAGAGGAATGGCGACCATCCACCTGGCGCTCACCTCTAAGGCACACCCCCACCCTTCTGCTCCTTCTCTGAAGGACCACTCTGCACCCCGCACCCCCGTTTGCCACTGGGCATTTAGAGTTACTCTTTCATGCTGGGTGGCTCTGAGACCAAGGGCTAGCCCAGAAAAGTAGAGGATTCACTCTGACACAGAGCTCAGCTCCCAGGAGCCCTGGCTCCCTGCACCGCCCTCTCTCCCCAGGGTGTACCATGAAGGCCACACCTGCAGCCTTTTATCAAGGGCCTTCGTATCTGCTGGGGTCTCATCTAACTCATTGTCCTTGCTGGAGCCAGATCCTCTTCAAGTGGACTCTGAGCAGGCTGAAAGCACCCTGTGGCTTCCTAGGTTTTTTAGGCTAAAGACCTTAGCAGGGCAGCCAAAGCCCACCATCCACCCCCTGCCCCACCTGTGGTCCTCCATTGTACTGGGTTCCCTCTTCCACTCCAGCTTTGGGATGACTTGGGACACTTCCACTTCCTCTCCACAGTTCATTCTGACCCACCCCTCAGAGTTCAGCCCACACCCCTCCCTCAAGGAGACCCTCTCCATGAAGATAATCTGTCTCTGGATGAGGTGGGGACTGAGTCACCAAGACCTGGCATGTCCCTAGAATGTAACCCCCTGAGGATCCCCACCACTGTGTAGTGCCAGGCCCAGCCTGGTGGTGGAGGCTCCATACAAAGGAACGGGTGGCAGCACTGGGCCAGAGCTACCTGCCTTCTTGTTTGGTCCCTGGTGAAAGTGTTCTCTTCTCTTCCAACAGATGAGGAAGCGGAGACTCAGAGATTGAAGCAACTTGCCCCAAACCTCAAAGCTGGGGCTGTCAACTCTGAAGCCATGCTTTTGCCAAGTGCTTTTGGTTTACTGCTTTGCCACCGGACTTCTCCTTGATTCCTTCCAATTAGGGTGCACTCCCCCCCTGCACCACAGCAGGCCACCCAAGGCCTCTCTGGGAGTCCAGCTAAGGAAGGCTCCCCTCCCTTTCCACACAGTTAACAGCCCCACTGTTGGGTCACACCCTGGGATGTGGACAGTCCTCAAGTTTCACATTTGGATGGTTTCTTCACCATTCCATGTGGGCCATTTTCAGATTCCCAGATACAGTGCAGGCGCCTTAAAGATACTACGCATCCCTCTTCTGAACCCCATCACACCTGGTCAGGCCTGAGAATTCCTAAGTGCTCTGCCGACTCTGATTGGGTCACACTGCAGTGAGAGCACTAGACGCAGAGCTGGGAGAGCGAGGTCTCCCAGTTCAGAACTGTGTGACCTGGAGGCCAGGCCTCAGTTTCCTGTTCCCTAAAGTGGGACAGTCTCTCTCTCTCTCTCTCTCTCTCTCTCACACACACACACACACCCACACCCCCCCACACACACACCACGGTTGCTGGGAGGAGCCGCTGTGCTGGTGCAGACTCAAGCCTCCCAGGGTCTCATCTCTGTCTCTGCTTCATTTCCTTCATCTGGTGTCTCTGGTGACAATGGCGTGCTTACAGCCAGGGAACGAGAGCTGGCCTTACACAGTGCCTGAGAAGGAGATGTGGCTCAAATGGACATGGTACAGTAACCTTTCAAAGCTATTTGATGTCTGCTGTGTGGCTCCAAAGGCACCAGGGTGGCAGGAGAGATCATGCCTCTGTCCTTCCCTGTTCACCACCTTCCCACCCAGAGCCTGCCTGCTTCAGAGGCCTCCAGTGTCCACATGGTGCAAAGAGAAGCTCCATGATAAGAGGCTGGAGCCTCCGAGGCCAAGAGTGGCTGGTAGGTTTGTGCGTCTCTGCCTCCAGTCCCTGGCCCAGCCTGGGCCTGGTGATCAGTAAAGATCCAGTGCTTGTTGGTGAAAGAGGCTATGGCTTCCACCAGGCAGGGCTGCCTGCCTGTCCATTGCTCTGGCCTGTTTCAGTTACTACGCATTTGGTGGTGCTCAGAATATATTTGTGAGCCAGGTGCAGTGGCACAGGCCTATAATCCTAGTGACTTGGAGGCTGAGGCAGGAGGATTGTGAGTTCAAAGCCAGCCTCAGTGAGTCCTGGTCTCTAAATAAAATACAAAATAGGACTGGCGATATGGCTCAGTGGTTGAATGTCCCTGAGTTCAATCCCCAGAACCTGCTTCCCCCCAAAAAACATATATAAAAAGGACAGGGGATGTGGCTCAGTGGCTAAGTACTCCTGGGTTCAACCCCTAGTACCAAAAGAAAAAAAAATTGTGGATGGAATGAATGGATGGACGGATGAGTGCATGAATTTTGGCCTCTTTACTTCTATGGTTAAGTCCTTGGCTCTAAAGTCAGATAGACTTCGATTCCATGGGTGGCCTTGCAGAAGTCACCTAACCTCTCAGACTCAGTTTCCTTATCTATAACATTGTGCTAATAATAATATCAAACAGAGTTTTAGTGGGCATCCAAGTGGAGGCCCTGTCCTGGTGCCTGCACAGTAACTCATCAATAAGTGAGCCCCCTTCTGGGTAGGACCAGCTTCCTGGGAAGAATTCAACCAGCGCCCATTTCAGCACCCTCCAGAATTTAGGGTGACCACAGAGGTTGCTGATTCTAGATCACTTTTACATGCCAGTTCCCTCTTAGAACCCTTAAAATTCCTCGCAGAGGCCACTCACTGTTCGGACATCTACCTTTCCTATTTATGGGCTAATCAGTGAGGTTATATGCTCCATCGGTGGTGCCAGGTTATCAGCAAAGGCAGAGAGGTTCACAGTCCATTAATGTTTGTCTTGTCAGTTCTCAAGTGAGTGTGTCTGATTGAAAGGTTGTCGCTACACAAGCTCCTACCCCGGTTCTGCTGAGCTACTCCCTGTCCTCTCGCTCTAGTGCACTCTTGGCGTCTGTTGGCTCTAAGTTATGTCTTCCTTCTCCAGGAAAAGAACCTGCCTGACCCTGTCACTGACCCTGCCATCTCCTCCCCCTGAGATGTGCCCCCTACTCAACTTTTACCATATACTTGCTTTTTATTGTGAATTTAATTTTTTTTTTCCTGCATTGATGGATTATTTTCCTTGATGGCTGTAGATGGGAGAGAAGGAGACAGGGGTGGGGATGTTCCTCTCATAGGTCAATATCCACATAGAGTGTACAGAAGTCATTCTTACCCTCGGGGAATATGTTCCCCCAGGGGATGCCGGCAACTGCACAGAGTACCAAGTCCTCCATGTACTATGTACTATGTTTTTCCTCTATACATACACACCTATGATAAAGTTTAATTTATAAGTTAACACACTCAGAGAGGAACTATAATAACAGACAATAAAAATAGAACAATTATAATAATACATTACAATAAAAGTTGGGCGAATGTGATCTCTTTTTCTTTCTCTTTTTAAAATATCCTATTGTTCTGTAGCTGCCCTTCTTGTGGTGATATGAGACAGTACAAGGCCTACATGGTACACTGAAGTGAGGTGACATAGGCATTATGACAGGCTTAGGTTACGACTGACCTGACCCACGTCAGGAGGGGGAGCCCAGAGCCACTCAGAATCTGGTTAAGCACAAGTAGAAAGTCACGGGGAGTGAGACCTTGCAGGAGGACACGCCACTGTACTTGACATCTCAATTTAATCCTGAGAGGCAGGCCATACTGTCCCCATGCTATGGAAAAGGACACCAGGCTCAGAAGCATGCCCAAGGCCACCACAGCTAGGGGACACCACCCCTGGGACTGGAACTGGCTGGCCTCTGCAGCTCCTTTGGGAGGGAGGCTCCCCCACCCGCAATGGTGCCTGGTCTGAAAGCCCCGCCTCTGTTCAGTAACCTTAACTCTCAATGATGGCATCTTTCAGGGTGCTACCAACACGACCCAGTAAGTGTAGTTGAGGGCTTCGCATGGGGCTGGACGCACGGAGCAGGTGTAAGTGCAGATTCTTGCTGTGCTGTTTATGCACCTATATCCCAGTGGAGAAACTGGTCCTGTCATCTCCCTGGGCACAAACTGCCTCCCCACTCGCCATCACACGGCTCCCTGGCTTCCCGAGAAATGGCACTTGGAATTCTGGGCTCATTCACCAGACAGGTGCAATTTCCCACCTCTCACTTGCCGACACTTTCCGCACAATCAATCACAAAATGGTGTCCAAATTAACCTGGATTTAGTTCCGGCCTCACCTCTTCTGACTACAGCCATTTCCTCCCTGTCTCTGTTAATCCTCTGGGCGCCGCCGGCCTCCCAGCTTCTCCTCCTCTCAGTGAAAATGCCCTGCTGGCCTGAGTCAGGGTTTCAGCCCTGTGAGGTCTAGGACTATTCTGGACTTGCCCTCTTTTCTTTGGCCTCACCATGCTTTGGGGGCCTTCTGTTCCTGCTACCTCTTCTCCAGGTTCACTTGGGCTAAAGGGGTCATAAAGTTTCCTCGGCATCAGTCCCTAGAAACGTGTGAAGGGAAACAGATTTGGGAGGACGAGGTTAGAGGGATTGGTGTGAGGAGAGAGGATGAGACAAGCAACTCTCAGAAAATCCCGGGAGCTGTGTTCCCACCCTGCTCAAGGGCCAGTCTTGAAACAGCAGACAAGGATAAGAGCAGTGAGGAGCACCTGCTGTATGCATAGCTTCGGACAGATGGGCATTATCATCCCTAATGCACAGATGAGAAGACTGAGGCTCAAAGACAAGGGGTAAGTTGTTGCTTAGGTAATAGATCTAGGAAGTGAGCCCAGGCCCAGAGCTCAGCCCCCTCACCCACCTCTGCCTGCACCCTTCGTAGAGTCTTCTGAGAGCCATGTGTATGGGGTGATATAGAAAGGGAAGGAAAGGCTGGGGGCCTGTAATCCCAGCTACTCAGGAGGTCAAGGCAGGAGGATCACAAGTTTGAGGCCAGCCTGGGCAAGTGAGTCTCAAAATAAAAAATAAAAAGAGTCGGGGATGTAGGGATGTAGCTCAGTGGTCGAGTACTTGCCTAGCATATGTGAGGCCCTGAGTTCAGTCCCCAACACTGCAACAAAACAAAAAAAACTGGATTGAGCATTAATTTATCATTCTTCTGCCACCTAAGCTCCTGGTTTAGACCCACCTCCTTTGCTCCTAAGTTACAGGCAGTTGCTGCCCTCAGAACTGAAGAAATTTAGGGAGCCACTGACTTAGTGGAGAGCCTGCGAAAGCCGCATGTGATTTACCCAGGAGCCTGGTGACCCAGTGGCAGTGGGGGGTATCCTAGCTATTAGCAGTTCCATGATCAAAGAATAAGGAGGAATTAATATCCCCGAGGTGGTCCAGAGCCTCTGGTACCAGCAGAAAATGACAGGACAGGAGATGAGGAGTGTTACAGAATGAGTGGGAGGGGACAAGAGATTTCCGTGGCTAATCCTGTTAACAGACAATTTCTTATCACACTCATTATGCCTTGGAAGGGAGGGAGCATGGAGGGGAAGGGGGTGGGGAGAGGGGGGTCGGGTGGGCATCCCTGGAGGAGGGAGGGGCGGAGCTCTGGGTNTAGGATTATAGGCCTGTGCCACTGCACCTGGCTCACAAATATATTCTGAGCACCACCAAATGCGTAGTAACTGAAACAGGCCAGAGCAATGGACAGGCAGGCAGCCCTGGAGGAGGGAGGGGCGGAGCTCTGGTGAGGACTCCCTTCCTAGATCTATTACCTAAGCAACAACTGAAGGGCGCCTGAAGGTCACACTGAGGTGAGCCGGGGTCTGACCCAGCCTGTTTCTGCTCTGCTCACCTTGAGACCAGGGGAAACAACTTCCCTCCAGCCACCTCCTGCTAGTGGGGCCGCTGGCTAGTGGAGTGTTCCTTCCTTACACTATCACCCTCTGAACCCGCAGGTGCCAGGAGGGAAGCAGGGCCTTGGCTCTCCTTCTCTGACCTAGTCCTCATCTCGTCCCAACCCTCATGGATCCAAGGAGATCATCCCTCATCTACACAGAGGCTGAGAAACCAAACAACACCCAAAGCTCTCTTCTCTCTGGGCCCTCATTTTATAACTACTAATAGCCAGAACGTCCTCTACCCCCTCCTCCAGATGGGGAGGGAAGAGACTACATACCTGGGGAGACAAAGGGTCCTTTCTGAAACTTACCGGCTGAGCAACCTTGGGAAAAATCACTTAACCTCTCTGGGTAATCATGTCCTCATCTTGAAAATAGAGATTAAATAAATCCTGCCCTATCTACTCCACAGAGTCCTTATGAGGATGAAAAAGGAGAGATACTGAAGAGGGCCTTGTCATCTGAGAAATATTTACATAAAAGGAAGTGATATTTATTATCATTTTGAAATTGAGGCAATTGGCTCAGCCAGGTTAAGTTCTTGTTGGAGGCAATGGGCCATCGGAAGCGGGTAGCCAGGGCTTGAATCTTTAGTTCCCTCAGACCCCTGAGTGTCCATCTATTAAGGACCCACGGTGTGCTCCGGGTTGTCCCCGGCTGGCCTGGGGAAGTGAGTACGTTCAGACCACATGAGTGTTTGCTCCTTGTCTATCCAATAGCTATTCTTCTTTCTCCCCAAATTGTTGCCTGTTCCGGGCGACAAGATCAAATTTATTGGAGGTGGGTGTGGGGTGGGGAAGAGCTTCCAGGAAAACTCTCATTTTCCAAACAAACAAACAAACAAACAAAAAAAGATAGGCACTCACAACAGATCAAAGACCTAAATGTAAGAGCTAAAATGATAAAACTCTTAGAAGAAACCTAGAGTAAAAGCTTCATGACATTGGATTTGGCAATGATTTCTTGAATATGACACCAAAAGCACAGACAACAAAAGAAAAAATAGATGAAATGGACTCCATCAAAATCTAAAACTTCTACACATCAAAGGACATAATCAGCAGAGCGAAGGCAACCATGAAATGTGAGAAAATATTTGCAAATCACGTATCTGATAAGGGGTTAATAGTCAGATCATCTAAAGAACACCTAACGAGAGCCAAAAAAAAAAAAAAAAAATCCCCCAACAGACTGGTTTAAAAATGGGCAAAGGACTTGAATAGACATTTTCCCAAGAAGATACAGAGAGGGCCAATAAGCACAGGGAAAAGAAGTTCAGCAAGAGAGATGCAAATCAAAACCACGGGAGATCCCACCTCACACCCACTAGGAGGCCACTGTAACACAAACAGAAACCAACCCCAAACCCGGAGAGTAATAAGTGCTGGAAAGGATGTGGAGAAGGCAGACCCTTGTGCTCTGATGGCGGGAAAGTTTGGTGGAATGGATGGATAAATGGAATGTTGTGGAGATGCACAGTGGAATATTATCCAGCCTTAAAAAGGAAGGAAATTGTGACCCATGCCACAACATGGATGAACTCAGAGGACATTATCCTCAGTGAAATAAGCCAGTCACAAAAGGATCAAACCACAGGATTGCTTGCACTTGTGTGCGGTACCTGGAGTAATCGATTCATAGAGAGCTGAATGGTGGTTGCCAGGGACTGTGGGGAGGGGGGACGGGGAGCTGCTGCTAATGGGTACAGAGTTCAAAGCAATCATAAAATTCACAGAGAATGAAGTGCTGTATTGAAATATTAATAAAGTAACGTTGCATCCTGGCTCTGTCACTTACTGACGTCAGTTTCCAATTCCTCTGTGCCCCAGTTTGCACATTTGTTAAGGGCGTTAGTCACAGCTCCGATCTCACAGGTGTGTTCTGAGAATTCTGGGAGACAAACGGTTCTAAAGGGACAAGACTGGGGCCTGGCACACAGTGGGTGTCAGTGAACCTGGAGGGTGATGGGGGTTGGGACGTCTTAGTACTGTGGGGCATGGAGGGTTCATGAACACTGTGCTGGAGCTGAGGGGTAAGTGGGGGGCCACAGGGAGGCCCCGGGGTGGAGAATGAAGAGCTGGATGGTGGTGGCTTCAAGTGCGAGGGCAGGGAGCTGCCACCGAGGGATTCTGGGTGTCAGTATGCCGGATGGAAGGAGGCGTGGGGGGGGTTAGCCGGGCAATGTTGATGGTGGGGACTCAGAGAAGCTGGATGCCCGGGGACCAGAGCGCATCAGAGTGAAAGCCACACCTTTCCTTTTCCAAGCTTATGGTCATCATTTGATTTCACCTTACTAGTGGGCCCAAGAGGGAACAGGCAGAGGCTTTGGGGGAAGAGCTGGAGACAAAGTCACAACCCTCCCTGAGATCCCACAGGACTCCAGGGCCCTGGGAGTGGGGACTAGGTCTGATGCTGCAGTCGGCCACCTGTGTGGCCAGGTGAATGCTGAGAGCCAAAGAGCCAGGTGCAGCCCTGACCCTGACCTCCATGTGAGGGTCACAGGCCTTGAGAAGTCAGCTTGTCCTGTGGGGGGAGGTGTGGCCCAAGGAAGGGTTGGTAGCCTTTTGTAGACACCTGCCTGGAACTCCACAGACCCATGCCTACCTCTCCTTAGCTGTCCTGCTCATCCATTTTGATGGATTATGTTGGTCTAGGGAAGAGGGTGCTGGGAGAGAGGTGGTGTGTTGGCATCTCCCCAGGAAGTGGGGAGAAATGCTCCTCCTGGAGAGGGCTACAGGAGAGCCGATTTAGACAAGACTGGGCAGGATGGAAGTGGGACCAGACCTTTGGTAAGGGATCTTTCCAATGGACCTGAGGACTTCTGAGTTTTTGGTGATGCTAAAGGATTTAAAACACCCCTAGGTAGTGAGCATCAAGTGTCACTGATGGGAGGCTATGTAGGGATCGTGGCAAGCAGGTGCAGAGGTAGAGTATGGCAGAAGAAACTCTGACTAGACCCAGAGGGGACCTCCTGGGACTAGGCAGAAAGTCTAAGCTGTTGAAATGGACAAGGGCTTCAGGACCCTAATGTCCAGGGGCAGTGACCCGCCTGCCCTCCTGAAGCCTCTGGTACTCTTGGAGGGAGCAGGACATCCTCAGCCCCATTCTTGCCCTCAGGGAGAGACCTGGCATCTGCAGAAGGGAGGAAGCCAAGCTGGAGCTCCCCAGGGTCCCTGTCCGCTTTGAGCAGACCCCAGCCCCTCTTTGACTTTCACCTGAGAGGCCCCAGACACCAGTGAAGCATCCCACTGTGCCATTTGCATGTTCTGCCTCCATCCTGAGTTTGGGCAGCGGAAGAAACAGCAGCAGCTCAGGCAGAGAGGGACTGAGCCCAGCGTGGGCTGCAGAGGGCCTGTGGTGGTGGGTATGTGAGGGGGGTGAGACCCGGAGAGGGACAGAGTGTAGGGAGAGGGGGTGGACTGGGGAGGAAGCACGAGAGCCTTAGAGGCCAGGGTTGGCTGTAGCTTTAGGGCGTGGTCCTCTATCAGGGGTAATTTTGGCCTCCTGGGGACATATGGCAATGTCTGGAGGGGGACATTTTGGGTTGTCGTGATGGCGGTGGGCACAGTGGGCAGAGGCCAGGGTGCTGCTAAGCATCCTACGAGCACAGGACGGCTCCACCACAAAGACTGAGATGTCACCGGTGCTGGTTGCGAGACCAGAGGGAAGAGGCCAGCGCAGAAGAGGAGGGTGGGCTGTCACGTTCAGCCAGCATCTCCCGGCATGCTGAAGAGTGACAGAAGAAGCTGTGACCATCTAGATGTGGCAGGCTGGGTGTCCGCTGTCAGCACCTTGGAGAAGGTAGTGGAAGGAGGAGGTGCTCTGAGGACCTGCAGAGAGCTGCCCGTCAGAGAAAGAAGCGGCTACAAAGCGGTACTCAGCGAGACGGCAGGCCGCGAGGGGCGCTGACCAAGCACGGTGGCAGGACGTAGGCTGGGGCGTCAGGTGAGAGGACAGAGAACACAGGGGAGGCAGGGCCTCCAGCTGGGGTCAGTGGGGAGAAGCCAGGGGGATCTGCCTGGTACCCAGAGCTCCAATGATGGCTCCCCCAAGTGGACTTAGGCCTGGCTGTGGGGAGGGGTAGGTGCAGGATGGGGGGGTGGGAGGCACTGAGGCGTCATCTGTGTTGGAGGAAAGAAGGGACCACTGTGACAGGGACAGACAGAAGACCTCAGGGCTGGAAAGGGTGCATTTTAATAGTGACGATGGTGATGGTGCAGCCTGGATTTGTGGGGCACTGCTATGGTTTGAACGTCTGCTCCCAAACTCATGGGGAAATTGAATTGCTCCTGTGACAGTAGGAAGAGGTGGAATCTCTGAGAGGTGGTTAGGCACCGCCCTGGTGGATGGATGAAGGCTGTTACCTTGGGAGTTGGGGAGAATTCAGCTCCTGCCTCACTTCCTGTTACTATGAGATGCCTTTTGCCAAGTTATAACAGCAAGAAGGTTCTCACCAGATGTGTCCTTCCATCTGGGACTTCCCAGCCTCCAGAATCACGAGCCAAATAAACTTCTATTGTTTATAACTTACCTAGTCTAGGGTATTCTGTTATAGCAGCCGAAAACAGACAAAGACACGTGCCTTCATAAAGCCAGCCACAATACTGACATTTTAATATAGTATATTTTAACCAGTACAACAACTCTATCAGCACACGGGGTATGACATTCCAAACTGTCTAGAAACCACCCTGTTGCCACCATAGTCCCTTTCTCTGCTGTCACATTCTCATTATATTTTCTACTGGCACTTCCAAACCCACCTTCTCATTGGTTTTCATATTGCACATCAGTAGAAAGGGCAAATATCAAGACTCTATTTTACATGTAGGAAAACTGAAGACAGGCACTTCATCTGTGGGAAAGCCAGAATCCGAACTCAGGCTTTGGGCTCTTGGTGAACACTCTTTCTAGAACCCTCTAGGATTTGGAGAGGGCAACCTTCCCAGCCCTGCTTCTGCTCCTGCCTCTTCACGAGGTGCCAAGGAATCTAGCTCTGGTGCCCCCTGCATGAGGGTCCTGGTGAGTTGGCCTAAAAGCCTGCCTGGCCCTCCCTGCTTCAGGGGTGACGATGGCTTTCATCCCCTGGGCCTCACATCCCTCTTCCCCACAGTCCCTCTGCTCCAAGGTCTTTACTTCTTCTTGTAAAATTAATCTTCAGGGTACCACATAATGAAGGGAGGCAGTGTCAGGAAGTGCTTAATGAAGCTTCAGCTCCCACTCCTGGCTGGGCCTGGGCCGAGAGCTGTCCTGAAGGCAGGCTCCGGGCTGTTGGATGGTTTTCAGGACACAGATAGGGGTGGGTGGGAGCCGGGGCGCCTGGGCACAACCCCTATCTGGCTGGTGGGCAGGAAAGCTCAGGCTGCAGGAGCAGACCCTACCCGGGTTTTCAGAGACCAAGGGCCCGTTGGCAGATGTGCCTCAAACACCAGATAAGCACTGTCACGTGCCAGCGAGGTGCAGGACGGGGACACCACCACTGAGGCAGGCCGGGGCTGCCCTCTTCTCACAGGGCAGTGGAGGGCCCTGAGCCTGCTCCCTCTTGCATCTTCAGATTCCTCCCGACGGGCTGCTAGGCTGTGGTCCACAGCAGTGAGCTCCTGACGATGGGTCAGGATGTCCGGGTCCTGACCGATTCTGCAGAGTGATCCTGGGCAGGCTGCCCCCCTCTCTGAACTTTGATTTCCTTGTACAAAATAAGGGGTTGTGCCAAGTGGCCTTTCAGAGCTCTTGGGGCTTTAACCCTGAATCTGCCACTCCTCCTCTTAAAACCCCACAGCTGCTCTGCCCGTGGTAGGGTGAAACCTAAACTGTCTCCAGTTCTTGGTTTGGACTTTTCATGACGAGGCCCCTGCCTGCTTCTCCAGCCGCCTCTCCAGCCTCTCCACTTACCTTCCTCCCCCCACCCAGAGCCTCCTGTCACCCTGGTCCCTTTCCCTCTCCTCCCTGCCTTTGCGCATGGGGTTCCCTCTGCCTTTGATGGCCTGGTCCGTTTCCCTCTCCACTTTCCTGGCTTGGTTAATGTCTCCTCTTCTGATTCTAGCTCAGCCCTCACCTCCACTGAAAACCCCTCCAGGACCATCAGGATGGGCTGGAGGCCCCTCATGCTTGTCCCTGGAGCTCCTGGGCTCGCTGGGAACCCCGCACTGTGCTTGCCATCATGTGTGGCTTCCCCACTTATGCGCATGCTCCCTCAGGACAGGCCATGCCTGTTTTGACCCTGGTGGTACTCTCAGCGCCTTCCCTGGTATTTGGCACAAGTAGTTCCTTGATAGAAGGGCATGACTAGGACCGCGGTGATTCCATGGACATAGAAGACCAGGAGGACTGGGGGCGGGGGCACACACCTGTCATCCCATCCCAGCGGCTGGGGAGGCTGAGGCACGAGGATCGTGAGTTCAAAGCCAGCCTCAGCAATTTAGTGAGGCCCTAAGCAACTCAGTGAGACCCTGTCTCTAAATAAGATATAAAAAAAGGGCTGGGGATGTGGCTCAGTGATTAAGAACCCCTGGGTTCAATTTCAGGAGAAACATCAATTCAGGGAAGATGAGGGAGGGGAGGGCATGTAGTAGCTTCGCAGCCTCTGCTGGAGAGACAGTGCTGAGAGGGAATGGAGTATTGCTGATGATGAGGACCCTTCAGTCTGCAGCCTGGGCTCAGAGGGGCAGGCTTTCTGGGGCTCCGGGTCTGACCTCACAGTGAGGGTCAGCTGCTGGGGAATGGAAGTGACTCTCATGCTGTCCTGCCATGGGGGGCCATAATAGTGCAAGCTCCATTACCGACCCATCATAGGTCCCAAGGGAACCCCCAAGCCCCACATATGCCTGCCACCTATGTCAGGTTGTTCCCTGAATGTTCCATAACACTCCCCTTTCCCCATGCCTTGACTCCAGGGCTCCTCACCAGGGAGAGCCTGTCACCTATGCAAATGCCACCTCTTCCCTGTGCCTTCCCAGATCTCCTTGGAATCATTTTTGGCTCTGAGCTCGCACATGCAGCTTATGACTCTCATTAGATGTGTTTAACCCCATTCTGTGAGTTGCACTGAAATGCTGACACGTGGGCCTCCTTGGCTGGAGGGCCATTTCCCCGAGGCCCAAGGTCCAAGAGGCCGAGTTAGTGCAGAATCACACAGGCCTGGGCTCACCCTTTAGCTCTTAGCCAGCAGCTAACCAACTAGGCACCTTGTGAATGGATGGATGGAGGATGGGTGAATGAACAAGTGAATGAAGGTGGACTGCAAATTCCTTCTTTTTAAAACAGAAGGGGATAACCATGACCAAGTTATAGGGGATTTTCTTTTCTTTCTTTATTTTTGATACTGGGGATTAAACCCAGGGACACTCTATCCCTGAGCCACATCCCCAGTCCTTTTAGTTTTTTTTACTTTGAGACAAGGTCTCACTAAGTTGCTGAGACTGCCCTTGAACTTATGATCCTCCTGTCCCAGCCTCCCAAGTTGCTAGGACTACAGACGGGCACCACTGTTCCCAGCTCAGGGATGTTCTAAGACTTACAAATGCTATATGAAAGGGTCTGATCCAGAAGATAAAAGTTATTATTCTTATTATTGACCAACGTGCCTGCGCTCACACCTCCTACCCTAGCTCACTGCTCGCTGAAATGCAGGGACCTTCGAGAGCAGTGACTGAAGGATCAGGCCACTTCCTGGTGGTGTGTCCCTCACCCCAAAGTTGGTCCTAGAGTGGAGGCTGCTTGCAGCTGACTCTGGGGGAAGTTTCCTCCCTCCCCTCCCCTCCCCTCCCTCCTTCCCTCCCTCCCTTCCTTCCTTTCTTTTCTTTCTTTCTTCTAGGAATTGAACCTAGTGGCAATTTGCTACTGAGATATATCCTCAGTACTTTTCATTTTTTATTTTGAACTTGTTGACCAGATTGACCTTGAACTCGAGATCTTCCTGTCTCAGTCTAAGTTGCTGGGATTACAGGTGTGTGTCACCACTCCAGGCTTAGTTTATTTCTTGCAAATACTGGACAAGTTAGGAGGTTTAGGAAAAGGGAGATAAAGGCAAGAGAGAGGAAAAACACCCTAAAGAACAAGCAAGAACCAGATGAGATGAAAGATGTGGCAGCACCATGTTGCTGAGACCATTTTGCTTGCCTTCCAGTGGCCCTACTCTGGGGGCTTGTTAGCTATGGACTTCTGAGCAGAGGGCAAAAGTGAGAAAGAGCTGAGGAGGGGTCAGGGCCAAGTGCATTTTAAACACAGGCAGTAAAAGCTCCTCTACCTGTGACCATTTACTTCCACATGCTCATAGATACGAGCAAAGCTATGTGTCAGAGGGCAATTGTGCCTGGGGGTCCACCCCTGGCTTGTCCATCATGTGTTTGCTGAGTTTGTGCTTAGTTTATGATCAGTGCACCAACTCCTTCGTGTCTGGAAAATGTCAAAGCAGCAAGTGTTGTAAGTTTGGGAAAGAGCCATTATAATAGGCCCCAAAGTGTAATTACACAAAGTAATTACAAAGAGTGGAAACTGGAGAAAAAGTGACCAGAGTCGCACTCTTTCCCTGTGGGTTGCATCCTGTGACACTGAGGACCATTCTGAAGGCAGAGAGTAAATCATATGATTTGGGAAAGGCTTGGGCTAGGCAGGTGCAAGTGGCAATAAAGATTAGACGCAAAGTGACTGATGAGTCCAGCGAGTGTTTTGTGTGCCCCTCGGTGGCTACACGGATGGACGACCAGTCCTGTGGGGAGATCAAAGGCTGAGCATGGTCAAGTGATGCCCATAGAACTTTTGTAACAAGCCAAGGATTATTCTCCAGGTACAAGACCCTTCGAAATCAGCCAAACATCAAACTGAGTTGGGGCTGGTAGCGCCCGTGGCGGAGCTGCCTGGAGTTCCCAGGGGCCGCAGTGGAGCCAGTGAGGAGCAGGGTTACCTGCCTCAGCAGATTTTTCCAGGCCAACCAAATAGATCTATTTTGGGAAAAGAGGCCTGTGAAATATTGCATCTGCCAGAAGGCAAAGAGCAGGCCTAGCTTTAAGGCTTCAAAAGACTCGTACTCCTGCTCCCTGGAAAGGTACCCGGGACAGCAACTGGAGCCTGTCCCAGACACTTAGGACTGATGGGTTAATGGCCAGCTCATAGCTTCTCAGACAGAACCCAGGTCTATGTGGGAAGCTTCTCTACCTTATGCACACACACTTTGCTCTTTGAGCACTTTGGGATGGCAGTTACCAGCTCTGGGTGGAACACCCCTAATCCAAAACCCTGAAATGCTCCAAACCTGAAACTTTTTGAACACCAGTGTAACACCCCACAAGGAAAATTCCACAACTGACCTCAGTCAAAGCAAGCACATTAAAAATCCTGTATAAAATCACCTTTAGACTATGTGTGTACGGTGGATTTCATGTTTAGGCTTGGGTCTCTTCCCCAAGATATCTCATGATATCTCTACAAATATTCCAAAATCTATCCCCCTCCCCCCCCAAAAAAAAAATCTGAAATCTAACACACTTCTGACTCCAGGCATTTTGGGCAAGAGATATTCAACCTTCTTATTGTTTTTATATATGATTCCCAAGAGGCCAAGGGGACATTTCTTTGTTTTAGAGCAATCATTCTCTGTCAATAGGCGTCGCTGGCTCTAGCAAAACTCCTACTCCAGCTGCACTGGCCTCTCTACTGTCCCTTGATTGTGCCAGGCACCCTCTTGCCTCAGACCTCTGTCCCTGCTGACCCTCTACCCAGGAAACTCTGACCCAGGCCCACGGTCCTCACTCCTCATCTCTTCAAGACTGTGATCAAACCCTATTTCTCAGTGAGGCTCTCTGACCACCGCACTCAACATAGTGTCCTGCCTTCTGCCCTCTCCTCCTCGTCCCCTCTCCCTGCTCTGCACAGTATATCATCTGCTTATTCATTCTGATTGCTGATGGTCTGTCTTCCCACTGGACAGGGATCTTTGTATCCCACTCTTCTATCCCAAGTTCAGTATCTACCACATAGAAAGGGCTCGGTAGGTATGATCTAACATCATGTTCCCATCCCTGTGGTCAGACCTGTCATTTCACCTTTGTGGCCCTCAGTCATGATCCCCTCTTCCTCAGCATCAGGCTGGCTGGGGCTGTTTTTGTCCCTGGGTCCTGGTGTGCCTGGCCAGTGTCTGCCCTCTGGGTGTGACAGATCCATGACCAGGCGAGCTCAGGGCTTGGCAGCCAGGGAACTGAGTTGGGGGTGTGGTCAGATCAAGGATACTGCAGACCCTCTTTCCAGCAGAAGCTGACAAACAGGCTCATTCTGTGAGGCAGGCAGACGTCTGTCCTACTGCCCCACTCTCATCTCCATGACAAGGTCAAGGCCCGAGGACTGATGGCCTGAACCAGGCTCTGAGAGCTTATGCTAATACTAGATAACATTTTTGAGCACTTGCCATGGGTTGGGCTCTTAGCTCATTTTATCCACCCAACAATCCTCGCAGGATGATAAAATCATCATCATCATCATCATCATCCTTGTCATTGTCATCATCTTTATCAGGGAATGGGAAGCTACAGAGTAGTAGCCTGTGCAAAGTCAGAGAGCTGTAAAGTCAGGAGTCAGAAGCTAGGCTCCCCCTGCCCTTGCTCACCTGTCACAGAGATGGAACTGAGCGCAGGTCTGTTGATTCCCACCCTATGTCCCGTCTGTTACACAAAGCCACCTTCCTTACTTTATTCTGCACTTATTATTTATTTATTTTTTTGGTACCAGGGATTGAACCCAGAGGTGCTTAACCACTGAGCCCCAGCCCCAGTCTTTTTAAATATTTTATTTAGAGACAGGGTAGGGCTGGCTGAGTTGCTGGGGCTGGCTTTGAACTTGCGATTACCTTGCTTCAATCTCCTGAGCTGCTGGGATTACAGGTGTGTGCCCCAGGGCCTGGCTAATTTATTTATTTTTTTTAATGGGAAGGTCAGGAAGGCTTCCCAGAGGTGCTGACATTTGAACTGGCCCAGGTAATTGCCCAAGTTTCCTCTTCCTGGGGGTTAAGAAAAAAACTGCATTTCCCAGCCTCCCCTGCGGCCAGATGGGCCCGTGTGCCTGAAGGATGCTCCTGCCCCAGGCCTGGCTCCCAGGACCTCCTGCATGCTCCTCCATACTCACTCTCTGCTGCACTGGCTGCTCATTCAGGGGACCCAGAGGAAAATTCTAAGGCCCAGGAGAAGGAAGGCACTGTAAGGAACAGGGCTCTGTCCCTATGACTCTCTGGGATGGGACGTGAGTGAGAATACTTGGATGGGATTAAATCACTGAGACTCTGGGGCTGTTTGTTATATCAGATCGCCCACTCTGTGTAATCCAGCCTTGAAGGATGAGTGCATGATTGCTGGGTAAAGAAAGCAGGGAAGGGCTTTCTGGGAAACAAGAACACTTGAGGGAAACTGTAGGAATGTGACAGGGGAATTTCAAGTGGGCTAAACTTCATGGAGGGGGTTGGAGGTGAGCTGGGCCCTGGCAGGGACTGGCTGAAAGGCCTCAGAGGCTGCCCTGGAGATGATGGGCAGCTGTCAAGGGACTTCTGTCACACACTGGCACAGTAGATCTGAGAATCTGAAAGAGCTTTTCTCAAGGCCTTCCTAAGGAGTTGCAGTGCTGAGACTTGCTTGTGGCGCATGCAATTCTGTTTCCGCTCCGACTTTCACGGTGCGTCTGACACGTCGTTTCCTCCCCATCCCTTTCCCAGGTCACTTTCTTCATAGATAAGTACTATTTAAAATTCTCTTATTTGCTTACAGATTTATTTCCTGTGTCCTCCTGCCCCAGAATGTAGCTTCTCAAGAGCATTCAACTAGTCCGTTGCTATGGTTTGAATAGTTTGTCTTCTCCAAAACTCATATTGAAACTTAATCCCCATTATAAGATATTAAGGTGGGGGACCAGCTGGGACCTTTAAGAGATGATTAGGGCTCTGTCC
This sequence comes from Marmota marmota marmota, assembly GCF_001458135.2. Classification (NCBI taxonomy): domain Eukaryota; kingdom Metazoa; phylum Chordata; class Mammalia; order Rodentia; family Sciuridae; genus Marmota; species Marmota marmota. Next base: position 6,467,749 of record NW_026000242.1, on the reverse strand, counting down.
TCATGAATGGATTAATCTACTCATGCAATTAATGCAGCAGAGGTTTATGTGAGGAGTGAGTCTGCTGTAAAGACAAGTTTGGCTAGGTCTCTTGCCATGTGAAGCCCTGAGCTGTCTCAGGACATCAAGAAGCAAGATGGTCATGACCAGCTGTGGCCCCTCAACCTTGGACCAGAAATGAGAACCAAAATAGAGCCCCTTTCTTTACAGATCACCCAGTCTGTGATGTTGTGTTTTTGGCAAGTAAATGAACAAAGATACCTAATTGAACCAAGATACTTATCCACCTCTTATTCCCAGCAGCTAGATAAGTACTTGTCACTGAGTAGGTGTTCAATAAATTTTGGTGGTTGAGCAATTAATGGCTCTGAGAAGTCCTGTGGTAAAGGGATTGGGTTATTGTGTGTATGCAAGACCTATTTATATCTCCCTTGATTACTGCACTTTGTAAATGCTGCTCTGGTGGCCAGTGGCAGATGGCCTGGCCCTCTGCTGATGGACTTCTGATTCCAGGGCCATGACCCTTCGTAAGGGTAGGAGTGTGGAGATCCAGCTATGACATTGGCCAGAGCAGCTGAAACCTGCTGCTGAAGCTGAAGCCCTGTTCCCTGGAGGAGCTCAGAGAAGGACGCGGCCTCTTGTTTCCCCGTCAGCCTGGCCCCACGCCAGCTGCGAGGCCAGCTCTCCACACATGGCAGCTGAGGGTGGACGCTAAGCTTTAAGGATTAATACCAGCCTCTTGCAGGACCCAGCTCTTATATCAAATGATCTTCAGCTGGGCACCAGCCCCAGACAAATGAGGTAATGAAATCCAAGCCTCATTAGGGGGATGCAGCAGGGCCTGTGAGCAAAGCTCTGATGGGGAGGGTGTTGGGAGACTGGGGCTCCAGGGCTGGGCCTGGTCCTCTGTGCTCTAGAGCAAGTAGTTGTGGCCACCTGGACTGGGGCAGAGGATTTGAGAGCAGGAAGGGGCATTGAAGCAAATGCTTATCATGGTCATTATTGCTACTATTAACTGAGCAGCTGCTACATACCACAGACACTGGGAGAGACCTCGACACAGTCCTAGTGTAGGTGTTATTGTCCGTGTGCTACAGATGAGGACACCAAAGTCCAGAGAAAAAGGGATCCCAAGATCATGGGCTGAGTGAGTGCGTGGCCAAGCTGGGAGGAGGAACCAAGGCTTTGGACTCCCTGTCCAGTGCTCTTTCTTCCATTCCCTCTGGCTTCCTGGAGCACTAGCCTGGGTCGCTGGTGCTGCTGCGACCCCAGGTATTCCCAGGGGAAGGCTTGTGGAAAATCAGTTCAATTTCCTCTCTGCTGCTGGGACAAATTATTTGAGAGGAAGGGGCAAGGGAAGAATGGTGAGGGCCCTTGGGCCAGGTCCTCACCCGTCCTTTCCATGCTTACAGGGAGGGGTCTTTGCCTTCCTCTTTGGAGTGATAAACATTTCTGGCAGGGCAGAACCTCTGGAAGCTTTCACAAGGGCCCCTCAGCTGTCCCCTCTGGGTTCAGCCCAGTGCTGGGAGATGAACTCCTGCTTCCCAGCAGGCTGGTGGGGAAGCCGGGAGAAGCCAGCTTCCTGACTCCTGATCTGGTGTTTGGCTGTCATTATAGTCACTGTGGATGGTTATTGTGGACTACACGGGACAAGCCGTGGGCCTCCCTTCCCCCTCCCATCCTCTACCAGGGCCTTTTTACCCTGCACCCCAGCCCCCTTAAGTCATAGGGATGTGCTCAGGTCACACCAGCCATTTCTGGTCTGGCACCAAGGATGCTGCTCGGTAGATCCATGCAGGTGTTAGAAAGGCCATTACCTGGGGGAGTGTGCCTTGGGAAGAGCTGGTGTGCAAAATCCAGTTGCAGGAGGGTAAACAAGGCCACTTCCCTTCATGAGATGTGTGATGTGGATCAAGTTCTTGGCTAGCTCAAGTGCAGGTAAAAGCAGACATCCCTTGGGCTCCTTCCTGCCCTCCTGCTCCGGAGACCTTCCAGTGGGCCTGAGAGTCCTGCTCTCTCAGAGTGTGGGGTCAGTCAGCAATTACCTGGGGCAAAGTGACCTGGGGATTGGTCCCCTTCAGCCTGGTGTTCACCATGGCCACCAAGGCGAGGTAACGGTGAGCCAGAACTTGCTCAGTGCTGGGAGACGACTATTGTTTCAGCTTTTCTCTTCTCCAAGGGGGAAAATGAGGTCAAGGGACTGGCTCAGGGTTACTCTCTGGAGATGACCTGGTCTCCTCCACTGTGGAGGGAGATGAGATAGGGGGTGCCTGCGTGGCTCAGCAGGGAGTTGCCTACAGTCTTTACCTGGGAACTGAGCCCTGGCCAGCACTCACAGTTCAAACACATCCTGTAGCACAGCCAGAAGCTGATCTGAACATGTCGAACCCAGTCTGCTGCTATCAGGGGCTCATGCCAGAGTAGACTGTGCATCCTACAGGATTATGTCCACCTTTCTGGAACCTTCTAGGGGTCCTCATTAATGGGCAATGATGCCCAGACTCTGGGGCTTATCCACCACATTCTAGTCTGGAGGATTCTCTCAGAGGCCCTCTGGCTGGGTTGTTGGCAGCTAGAGGCAGACACAGCAGCCTACCTCCAATCCATCCAGAGCCTTCTGCCTGCTCCCTTAGCCCCAGGCTTTGGACAGTGTGACCTCCTGCGCTGCCCCTCCAGCAGCTCCAATGTCAGCTGGTCCACAGGGCGGGCATCCCAGAATCACAACTTGCAGAGGTGGGTGGGATTCAGCAGGGAAGGCAGCTCCTGAGGGAAGCCAGCAGGCCTCTGTCCTCTGCAGCCGTCATTCCAACAGCAAGCCAGGGAAGGAAGAGGGACTGGCACCCCTGGGAGTGATAAGTGCTAAGTTCTCCCTAAAACCTCAGGCGAGGGCCAAAAGTCAGCATCCCAAGGAGATAGGTGGAGGAGGACTCCCTGGTGACAGGGAACAGTGCTCCCTCCCACACTTGGTAGAATATTCAAAACGCCAAGGCTGTTCTCTTCTTCCCTCTGAGCTCCCTCCAGCTCTGCATTGTGCAGTTTTCTAGAGGGCCTCCACCCTCACCTCCTGGGAGGGGCACTTTCTAGCGCTTGATCTCAGTTTTTCCCTTGGGGGGTCCATCTCTCCAGAAGAACAAATGGGCACCATGTTGGGTGAGACCACCCATTTAGAGGCCAAGGGAGGAACAGCAGAGTGCTGGATCCTTGGGTGATCCCACAGGCCCGGTACTGGGACATCTACCCCACCCTCTGGAGATGACCTGGTCTCCTCCACTGTGGAGGGAGATGAGACAGGGGGTGCCTGCGTGGCTCAGCAGGGAGTTGCCTACAATCTTTACCTGGGAACTGAGCTGTCATGATCTGTGCTGTATTTCAGGCCCACGTCCTTTCTGCACATCACCTACACCTAGCTCCTAAACAGGTCTCTGCCAGAGAGCTGTGGGTTGCCTTCCTCCTAGGCCCAGGGGCTCTTCAGCATCTGCCAGGGGACATGAATCCGGTGAACCTATGTTGTCTTCACAGAGTTTCCTGTTATCATGTTTCTCTGAAGACAGTTCTAGGCATGTGGCCTTAACCCTCAAGGGCTGAAGTCCAGGCCATGGACTAAGTGAGGACTGGACATGGAGCCCTCGGGCTCTGCTCCTCCCTCCTATGGGGCCCATAGCAAGCCATGGAGCCTCCTTGGGCATGAACAACAGCCAGACTCCATATAAAGCAACAGATGAAAAGACATGGGGAAAGACTCCCTGGCCCTGGAAAGGGAGGCCTGGCCTAGCAGACTTGGTCACATACTAAAACTGGTAGGGAGTCCTGTGCCTTTGGTCTACATCTGGAGAGCAAAGCACCCAGACAATGCAGGCTGTGAGAAATACTAAAGGCACTGGAAGAAGGAGTTGCATGGTAGAGGAAGTCTTGCAGGGATCCAACACAGTCAAGTTCACATCAGTGGTTTTAGCCTTCTCACAGTTTAGAAGCCTAGGCTCAAGTCTTGAGGTGGATTCAGCAAGGTGGGGTGAGGTACTGGCATCTGAATTGCTAAATGTGTCTGGTGATTCTGCTGGATTGGGAAGCCTGGCATTAGAGGACTCAGAGCGTGCCCTCCAGCTGAGATGCAAACCATGGTCTCTAAGGTACCAGAATGTTCCTTGGCACAGGGTAGAATGTCATAAGGTGGCAATCAGAAAGCAAAGGTGTGTTCCCACACTGGTGGGACGATGCCTTCATTCACACTGCAGATTACGGAGAAGGTGACAGTCCTGGGTCCTTGTCTGGCCTCTGAATAGGATGCCCAGAGGCCTGAATGTCCAGACCTTGGCCCAAATGCAGGGCTCCCTCTCCTCCAGTGGTGTTCCTGGCCTACTGACTGCAGAGCCCGGGTGCTGAGCCCACTCCCCCCAGCTCTGTGATGGGTTTGGTGTGGCTGCAGCTGCCCTCCCTTGAGCCCTTTAGGATCAGCTCTGCCACTTATGACCAGGGCCTGTGAGGGAGTTGCCTTGGGAGGAGCAGTCAGCCTGACTGACTTTGCCGACTCCCCGTGATCAATGAGGGGTTCCTGCCCAGTGAGGAGGTGGACCAACCACGGTTCCCAGATGCAAGAGGGCTGCCTCCACTGAGTGTGAGGACTGACCCTCCTCATCTGGTTGGGTCCAGCCTTGCTTGTCAACATTCCATGGGTGACAAGGTGGCTTTCCTAAGGGCAGACGTTCCAAACACATGGGGGACTGATCTCTACCCCCAGTTCCCTTCATTTTGTGAACATTTTCATCATGCTCCAGGTTTCCATGTCTGTTTAGTCAATAGAGATGAGCATGAGAACTAAAATACAGTGGGAGATCATGTACTTGAAGGGCCTAACAATTTGGGGCACATGGTACATGCTCAGGAAATGCAAGGCTCCTCACCCCGACTGTCCCTTCTCCAATGCCTTGGACAGCAGAGTTGAGCCCGACTGTTTTCACAAGCTCTTTTTCTCTCTACCCGGAACCCTTTATTTCCATCTCCTGTGTTTGCAGGGGCTGCTGGAGAGAAGCCCAGCTGTGTCCTGAGTGTCAGGGAGCCTCAGCGGCAGTCTCAACATTTTCATCAGTGAAACTGGATAAACCAAACGCAGATCATTGAGAACTGGGTTGGAGTCACAGAACTGGTGGCCTTCAAAGGCTAATTACCATTGATCTGCATATTCTGGGCATCTTATGTAAAAGCATGGCACTTTCTACAAGGCTCAGGCTTACCCTCAGTTTTGCCTTCCTGTTTTAGAGTGACATTTTTTTCCACAACTTACTTTTACATGGCAAATCTTATCCCCCACCCTAACCCAAGCCAGAGTGGCAATGTGGTGTAATGGACAGAGACCCACTTTAAGTACCAGGGAGTCTGGTGTAACTCTGGAGTCCTCGGCTACTGGTTGACCTAGAGTTACTGAGGCTCTCTGGTCTCTGATTCAGAGCTGGCTTATATTAGTGGTTCTCAGACCCATGGCCTGGTACACCAGAACCTCTCGGAGCATGTTTTAGAAAGTATTGGTGTCCTGGGGATCCTGATGCTGCCCTTGAGTTTCTGGCACCATGGATCAGGACTAGGGTCTGTGCATCTATTCTTTTTAAAAAACCCAACAGTGATTTGAAGCCTGACCATGTTAGGGAACTACGTAGCCAAGAAAGATGTTCTTCTCCCACTTGCTCCTCTCGGTTGATCACCCCCTCCTATTGAAGCCCTTAACTTCTCTTAGCTTCTATGACAACATCCTATCCCAGTTCCCCTTCTCTCTCTCTCTGCCACACCTCTTCAGTCTCCTTCCTGCTTCCTCCTTTCTAGTCCACACCTAAATGTTGGTGTGCTCCAGGCCCCAAGCCCCCTGCTCCATCCAGACTGTCTCTTGGGTTTGGCTTGTATTCCTAAGGCTGTAAGTCCCCCCCACACACTGCCATGTCTGAATCTGTAGACTTGATCTCTCCCCAGATCTACCTAACTTTTCATGTCTAATTGACATTGCAAAGTGAACACGTCCAGAACAGAACACTCAAGCCCACCTTAGCCCTGCAACCTCTGTCTCCCCCGTCTTCTCATTCTCCATAAAGGGCATCCTGACCCACCCAGGTACTTCATCCAAACATACAGGAATTATCCTGATTTGTCTGTGTATTTCTACCCTAGTCCAGTTATCAGCAAGTCTGTGGGTTCCACCTCTAGAAAATCCCTGATTCATCTATTTCCCTCCAAGTGTGTTGCTATGACCTGATCCGAACCTCTCTCCTCCTCAGCCCAGCCTCCGTGGCCTGATTGCTCTTGCTGCTTCCCCTCTTGTGCCTTATAATCCATTTCCCACTTGACAGCCAAAGTGCCCCTTTTAAAAACATATCAATTCCTCCATGTCACTTAAAATCAAATTCAAACTCTATCATGACCTAAAGTCTTCCACCATCTGGCTCCTACCTACTTTTTGGACCTCACTTCTGTGATTTTCTCATTCTAGTTAACACCACACGGGCCACTCCAACTCTCTATCAATTGCTTACATGCAAGATCCTTTCTAGCTGGATGCATGCCTGTAATCCCAGCAACTTGGGAGGCTGAGGCAGGAGGATCACAAGTTCCAGGCCAGCCGGGGCAATTTAGGGAGGCCCTAAGCAACTCAGCAAGACCCTGTCTCAAAATAAAAATTTAAAAGGGCTGGGGATGTAGCTCAATTGTAAAGTAACCTCTGAGTTAAATCCCCAGTACCTAAATAAATGAACTAATATAAATTTGAGTGAAAGATCATTTCCACCTCGGGCCTTTGCACTGGCCGCTCCTTCTTCTTGGAAGATCTTCCCCTTACCACACAGCTGGCTTTTCTCTGTCATTTAGGTCTCAGCTAGATCTCAATCATCCAGACAGGCCCTCCCTACCCACCCAATTTAAAGTAGGCACCGAGTACTGTCTTTCACTTTATCCTATTGTCATTCTCTGTACGGCACATACCACTGTCTGATATTTCATGGTTCATAATGGTGTTTTTTCCTGCTTGTTTGCTGTCTTTCTCCTGTAGTATGTCAAATCCATGAGGTCAGTGACTTGGTTTGTTTTGTTTATCGCTATATTCCTAGTGCCTAGAACAAGGCTGGGTGCATTGTAGGTACTCAATAAATATTTATTAAATAAATGAATAAATGTAAGTTCCTGTCCAGCTCTAGAGGTACATAATATATTTATAATATTTAATAATTAATTGTGCTATTCCATGTAAAAGTTTTGTGGAGCCCAAGAATATGGTTTTGAATATAGAGTGATTGGAAAGAGTTTTGAGGCTTTTTGCAGCTCTTTAGCTGACTGGCTGTTTCAAGCGTCACAACTTTGCTTTTGGAGACGGTGAATTCCACCAAGACAGATGCCTTGTGCATCTTAAAGTGTCCCCAGAGCACAAGGTTGTGCTGAGCTCTGTAAATGTTTGTTAACAGAATGAACAGACAGTCATCTTATGAGCTAAGGCAGGAAACCGAGGCTGGCAGTAGGGGGGAGATATCCCCAGGGGGTTGTGATGCCATGGCTGCCTGATGGTCCTATGGCTGAGCTCTGTCTCTCCTTTTTGGGACAGCTGCCTCTGTGCTCCTTATATTACTTCCTCGTACATGGTGAGCACCAAGCAAGGTTGCCAGCAGCCTTAACCTAGCTGCTGGCTTCAGGAATTCTGTGCAACCCTTATCTGATAGAGCTAAGGCCTGGGTACAGGTGAATTCTGCACTGTGTGTCAGCTGTGTGACCTTGGGCAGGTACTTAATCTTTCTGTATCTCTTTTCCTTTACCTATAAAAAGCAGAGAATCACAGAACATAGGAACTCAGGAATCTGGTGATGATTAAATGAGAAGATGCATGAAAACTCTTTGTATGCTATATTGCACACAGCAATTGCTCAATAAATGTTGGTCACTAATAATTGGTCATAGTTCTGGTCTTGAACTTGGAGCTGGGACCCTGGTCTTCTTCTCGCTTTCTCTCTTACCCATTGTAGCCATAGGCAAGTCACCTGGAACCTTCCCCTTCTCTGCTTTTTTGCAACCAGGATAATGATAGCTCCCCTTCCTTCTAGCACTGCTGTGTGGATTAATTAGTGTTAATTAATGGGCTTTGAAAATGAAAAGCACCTAGGTAAGTGCTGATCATGATTATTAATGGGAACCACGAGCATGGAGAAGGTGCTGAACAGGGTCCTAAAATTATACAGATTAAAGAACAATGAGGGGAGGTGAGAACGTGGCTATTAAGCCCCGAGGCTGGGGCCCAGGTCTGCCAGCCTGCCAAGGTGTTCAAACCAGAACAAAAAACTTGCAGTCATTCTTAAGCAAAAATGCCTTGGTGAGCCAAGGAGGTGGAAATTCTGCACCAAATGTCACAGACTGGAAGGGACCTCTGCAGGTCACTGAACCAAACCTCCTCCTTTGAGGAGGACTGCAGCCACAGCAGCCCCTTGGCAATATGTGTGTGCGAAGCCTCTGCTCTTTGAGGCAGGAAGGGACTTCCCATGACTGACCATTACAATAGTCCAAGTTACCATCTATCCGCTACCTACTGGAAAGCGTAATTATTTAGTAAACACCATGCATCAAGGAGTTTACACGGACGTGTTGTCTTTATTTTTGGAGGGGTCAGGTTTATTGAGGTAGAATCTGCATAGAATAAACTCACCCATCTTAGAGTACAATTCTGCAAGTTCTGATGTATACCTCCGGTCGGGCACCACCACCACAGTCAAGGTACAGAACAGTTCCTTCACCGCCAAATTCCCTTGTGTCCCTTTGTTGTTGGTCCCTCTCCCTCCCCCGGCTCCTGGCAACCACTCATCTGTTTGTCACTACGTTTTTGCCTTTTCCAAAACATCATATAAATGGAATTGAACAGCAGTTAGCCTTTTGAGACTGGCTTCTTTGACCTAATATAATGAATGCATTGGAGCATAATTCATTGAGATAAATGCAGGTAAGATCCATGCATTCAAAATTTGATGTGCCTACACCATCTCTTCACCCTCAAGATACCTCTGAGCTAGGCATCATTATGATTCCCATTTTATAAAAGAGGCCACTGAGGCTTAGACATGTTAGTTAGCTTGCTTCAGGTCACACAGCTAGCGAGTCATGGAGCCAGGATTCAAACTCAGAATTTCTGACTCCCAACCCCATGGATTCAATTGCTGGTGCTCTTCAAGCACACCAGGCATGACCTTTCTAGAAAACCATATCAGCAAATGTTGTTACTTGTTCACATTGATTCTATCCTCTTTTCCAGAAACATTTTTGCCTCTGGGTTCATCGTATCTCCCTCAAATTCTCTTCCTCTTAAACTTGACACAGAGCACCAGGCTTGGCCCCCAGGTTACAGCTCCCTGTCAGGAGCATGCTGTGGCGCTCAGAGGCAGAAGCTCCATCAGCATGGGACGGGGGTCTGGAGTCAAGTAAGAGGAAGTGCATCGTGTGGAGGTGGGGACATGTTGTGGGGAGAGGATATCTGGGCCTGACACAAAAGAAACATTAAGTTCCAATTATGGTGAGAATCACAGCCTGGTTTCTTTTGGATTCAGGGTCTGATTTCACTCAGCTGCTGCTTTGTTGATTTGGGGCTCCGTATCCATTTACAAGCCCAGTGGGACCTGGGTGTGTAGTGCGGTTCAAAACCACAAACCCATTTTCTATTCCTTCGGAGAAGTGCTGAGCTGGGCTTGCGAAGGCAGCTTTGGGCACGGACTCAGCAATTAGTGCACCAACAAAGGCATTTTCCTTGCACTGGGTCCCCGATGACCTCGGTTGGCGCAGAGAGGGATGAGCCGGCTGCGAGGGCCCACGTGACCCTCTTCTTCCCCACTCCATATCAATAATTATTAAGATGTATATGAAAGTGCATTGACCTACTTGGAGATTTCATAAATATAAATAAATTAAACAGTCCTGCCTAAAGATGTCTAGGCAAACACAAGGGGAGGAAGAAAGAGTTGTTTATGCTTGGATGGGCAGTGAGGGGGACCCTCAGGCTTGCCAAGTGACAACGGAGAGTGCCAGACTGCAAAGGAGAGGAAAAGCCCCACAGGGCCCTGCACGAGAGCCGGACCCTCATGTTGGGGTTGGCTGAACTTGAGCTTCCTGCCCTGGCACATGTGTTCTGTCTGTGGCTGGGTAGGGAGTCCCCCAGCCCTTAGGGTAGCTGAGCAGCCTGGCTCAGGGTTGCCCAGGAAGCTGGGGCTGGTGATCTCTGGCTGCCAACAACTGGGTCAGGTGGCCCCAGTGTGCTAGGAAGAAGTACTTTCTACCTGTATCTGCTGGGTTCAAGAAACCATGGCCTTCCTCTTACTGCATGCTTTGTGGGGCCTGGGCAACCTTGGGGATCCTCGTCCTTCTGCTCTTTCCCCCTACCCATTTCCAGTGGTCCTCTATCATCAGGCCTCTTGCACCTGAGCCTCCTTGCCTCTAACCTTTCCCCTTCCAATAACTCCTGCACACCCCTCTGCCAGGCAGGTCTTAGACATAGCTTTTGCCTCACCAGCTGGGTCTCTGCTCAAGGTCCCAGCCCTCCCAGCTGCCCTTCACCTAAGGAATATTGAACTACCCAAAGACTAAGCCTGATGGTTCAGTCTTTGAGGTTTGACCTCATCTCGCCCCATGAGAATCTCCTGCCCATATAAATCTGAATGCCTGCCGGCCTTCAAGGCTGGGCAGGACCCTACCTCTTTGGGGTGACTTCCCTGATCATCCCAGCCCAGGCTGCTCTTTCTTCTCCAATCCTTGTCAAAAGCATCATCACACTCTACCTTGAATTGCTAGTCACCTTTCCATGTCCAAATCTGTCCTCTTCCCATTAGCTCAGGAATTCTTCAAGGAGCATCTAACACAGGACCAGGTGAGGACGGCAGAGAGCCCAGCTCCATCCCTGACTCTCTGTATGATCTGGACCCTGGTCCACCCTCTCTGCAGTTTCATATACAGAAGGGAAAGGGTTGAATCCAGAGATCTTGGAAGTCTTTTCCAACACCCATGTTCTTTGGGATTATGGACTCCATAAGAGAGTGGTATAAAAAAGACCTGATGTGATTTAACATTGTCTTTCCCCAGGAATTTGCATTTTAATAGGCATAATGCTTCTAGCCAAAGGAAAGAAGCTCTGACATTTTGGGGTGGGGGAAGCTTATTGGTACATACCCTGCAGGGGGCCCTCTCATCACAAGCCTGCCTTGTGGAGATTTCCTAGCCGTCCCCCCTCCTCCCCATGCAACATGAAGGGATCCTTGGGGAGATAAGAAAATAGAAACACATTTAAATTCTTCTCCGCTTTTGTCCTCTTGCATTCAGATGACTGACTCATGCTTGTCTCATCTCCCCTGTCTCTAACTTTGGGCTATAGTCCCAAGGGGCAGGGACAATGTCTTTGTTGGAGCTCTGAAACTCAGATACTGGGATTCTTGGTCTGATTCGCCACCTGCATCTTCCCAGCACCACCAATGTGTTAGAATCCTCGGGAGCTGGATTCTACCCCAAATGGGGACATTTAGGAAGAACAACCGATTCCAAAGAGGAACTGGAAGGCAAGCTATTTGTTGGCATTCAGAAGAGCATGAGACCAGGTTTGCCTAAATGCAGAATCCCCCACAGACATCTTGTGGAATCACTGAGCCACACTCAGGGAAAAACTAGACCACTGTGATGACCTTTCACGGTCTTCAGAGGAAAGTTCTCAGGGCCTGAGTGGCTTCTGACAGTTCTACTGTTTGTCCCGTGTTTTGAGTCAGGAGAAGTCCAACATGGGCCTCTCTCAAGTGTGCGGTCATTTTCGATGTTGCTTGGTCAACTTGAACAAGGGACCAAGCAGCATGTTAAACTGCAGCGTAGTGGCCAGAGCTGGGCAAGGCACCGACTCAGTCTTCTCATATGTAAAATGGCTTCATAGAAGTGCCCACCTCATAGAGTTGTTGGGGAGATTACTGGCAAGACACAAGTGAAGTCCTTGGAATGCTGTTGGCATGTGAAAAGGAGTCAATAAATATTAGCTCTTATTATTCCAATATGATATAGAACCATGGCAACTACCACTGGTTAATAATGGATAGCCTGAGTGTTTGCTCCAGTTGGATTTTGATGATCTCTGTCCAGATTATTCTTACAAATATTCTATCCCAGGATTATTCAGGGCTTCCTCTCCTCATAGTTGTTCAGTCTCTGCAGGTGACACACCTCATTTTGATGCTCAGTAAAATTGAACTAGGAATTCATATTTTCTGTCCCTAAGAGTACATTTCAAGTCAAATGGAAGCATTTTGGGGGTTTTAGGCTATTGCAAACAAGCAGCTTCAGCTTCTACAAATATGCTCTAAGTATGCATATGTAAGAAAGTGCTGGTATTGAAGGGAAGTTATTGATGCAATGAGAACGCAGAACGGTGACTTCCAGGACTCTCCCTCTGCCTGCCCTCTCCAGTGGTGGCAGAAGGAGCTGGCAGAAGGGCAAGAAAACTGGTCCCTCTCTCAGGAGCTCAGAGAGGATGAGTTGCCAGAGCTGGGGATCCCATTCACTCCAGGAGGCTCTGTTAAAATGTCACTTCCTCTGTGTGACCTTCTTAGTCAATCTCCGGTCACATCTTCCCATGTTCTCAGCATTTTTCTTGATACCATGGGCTTTGCACTGATGGTCCCCAGTACCCACAGGCAGGATGGTCTCTGATTCATCCAAATACTCAGAGCCTCCCACACCAGCCTGGTGCAGATGAGGGCCTTGGTAATGTTTGCTGATAAAGGCACGAATGTCCTGGATATGACTGACCACTTCTAGAACCCTAGAATGAGGGATGTGAGGGCTACCTAGACCAACAGCCTCCCCTACAGATCCAGGAAATAGGCCAGAGAGGGGAAGTGACACTCCCAAGATAACATAGCTGGTAGCAGAGCTGGAACTAGAATGCAGGTATTTTGACTCTGGGCCCAGAGCTCTGCTCTCTGCACCTGCTTACTATCTAAACCCTCTCCTCCATCTGCGGGCTTTAGGGATTGTTTGTACTCTGTGGGAAGATGACTGGGGAAGCCTGAACACCACCTCCAAGGCACAAGAAGTAGCTGAGCCTCCAATGGGACCCCCCCCAAGAGGCCCTCTTGATTGGGGAGGATCCCTACACCTTTGCAACATCCCAGTGCATAGACCAGCTCTGCTCCCAATCTGCCACCCCTTTGGCTTAGAGCTGTCATTCCCAGCAAGGCTCTGGTACACCTGCCCCTTCTCCCAGGCCCATCCCCACAAGAACACCTTCTTGGTTCTAGTGTTTTCTTCCCAGACATCTGATTGCCCATGATCCAAATTAACACTTTGCTGGTCTCCTGGGGCACACCTGAGCTCGCTAGGAGACAGAAAATTCTGAATCTGATCCTTTGGGGGAGGTCGGGGCCTGGTCCTGTCACTGTTTCTGTCACTCTACCTAAAGCACACAAAAGTGTTTAAGTGGTGTTGGGGAGCAGGGTCTGGCACAGGGGACCCTGGGTTCTCCCCAGTATTCTTTTTAACAGCTTTTCCTGCTTTTCTCCTCCCCTTGGTTCTGGGGTGTCATGGCCATGACTGAGTGACTCATGATGACACTTGTATAGTCTGGCCCTGTATCCTCCTACTTGCCTGGAGGGTTGCCCTAGAGGGGAGTGGCCCAATGTGCTCAATCAGGAGTCAAGGCCTGCTAAGTAAAATGGAATTAGGAATTCATATTTTCTGTCCCTAAGAGTACAATGGTCATAGGAAGCCAGACAGAATGTTCTAGAGCGGCTCTTGTCCTCCGTCCCCCAGCCTTCCCTCTCTCCCTCTGCCCAGCCCTCCACATCTGTCCTGTGTATGTTTAGCTTTGCCATTTTCAAAGCAAGCACTGCACTATCAGGTGAGGTATACCCCCTCCCCCAATTTCTAGATGGACCAACTGAGGCTGAGTGTATGTGCACATAGCCATCTGGCCAAATTGGCTTGCATCTACTCTTTCTAGCTGGGTAACCTCGGCCAAGCCGGTTAACTTCTCTGAGCTTCACCTGCTTCTGTGACCACCTTTCTTCCCTGAGCTGAGCCATGTGACATCTCCTGCTCTGGGGACATTGCCCCAGGCAGATTCCTGCCTGAGGAACCATTTCCCCAGGCCAGGTTGGCATCTCCCATCAATTCCTTTCATCCAATGTTTTAGTAATTTGCCACCTCTGGCACCTTAGCTTTGGGGGACAAAGATGGGGTCTGGCTTGCCCTACATGGTACCAAGGCTGAGCTGGCCTTAGTGGGTTGTGATGATGAGCAGCGGGGGGGCACCCAAGGACTGCATCCTGCAGTCCCTGGACTCCGGAGAGGGATTTTGACTTTTGTCAGGGGTCATCCTTATTGCTGCTGCCCTCAGGGACGGCCTTTTTGGTCAAACAAACCCTACCACCTTCACTCCTCCCAGTAGCTGTAGCAGTTGACCTGCTGGTGGTGAACAAGGTGCTAAGAAATAGCTCAAGGATTCCTCTCCCCAAAACCATGATGTGGATACTCTGGTTATTTCTTTCCTTTCCAATTTCTCTTTCTCTCTCTCTCTCTCCTTCCTCCACCCCTCCCTACCTGCCTCCCTTCCTTCCTTTCTTCCTTTTTTGATACCAGGGATTGAACCCAGGGGTGCCACATCCCCACTGAGCCACATCCTCAGCCCTTTTTATATTTTATTTTGAGTCATGGTCTTGCTAAGTTGCTTAGGCCCTTGCTAAGTTGTTGAGGCCGGTCTTGAACTAATGATCCTCCTACTTCAACATCCTGAGTCACTGAGATTACAGGTGTGTACCTGCACCTGGCTACCCTAGTTATTACTATGTTGTAGTTGAAGATGACGTTGAGTGTGAGAGAAGGTTAGTGATCTGGCCGAGGTCAACCAGTTAGAGGGTGGCAGAGCTGAGGGCTGTAGTCTGTGTCCCTTCCTCCCTTCCCATCATACTGTCACCTCAGCTCCAGGGCCCCATGGCAGGGCTGGGGGATACCAGTGTGCACTGTCATCCTAGTCCAGGCTATGAATGGTGGTGACATCTACCCCTCCCCATCTCCTCCAGGGAGCCCAAGACTCCAGAGATGAGTCAGCCCATGTTCTCCACGTTTCCTCTGTGGGCTGGACTCCTGACTGCCTTGCAGAGCCATCCGAAAGGAGCAAGGACAGGTTCAGAAGTACTTACTCTCGAGAAAGTAGAATGTGAGAGAGAGGAAAAAATTGTGACTTGAAAATACTAAGTCCCTCTTGGCGTTTGGGACGAGAGCTGTTCTCTGCTCCCCATGCCTCCTCTTTGTCCCCCATCCCCACAGAGTCAGAGTGAGCCGGGAACCCTGTACTGATCCTCGTGGAGGGGCTGCCTCCTGGGGCGAGAGGGGGAGCTGTGTTCTGAGCCTTTCTGTGGTCCTGAATGAATCATGGCCCCTTTCCCCTGGGGACTGGGGGGTGTCCAGGTCGAACATCCTTGGATTTGGTGAAACCCTCTACCCCTGGGGAAAATGGTACGTGATTTCTTTGACAGATTGACTTGGCATTCCAATGTCCCAGGGACCGCTCTAAGCATATGATGATGTCAATTCCTTCGATCCTCTAACATCCTCTGGTTCACATCCCCCTGGAACCCCCAATTAGGGTTGGGGAGGCTGAGTCATTGAGGTCACACAGCTAGTAGGTGTCAGAGTCAGGAGGGATTGAAACAGTCCAGCAACCCCTACCCGGGGAGGGGGCTGCCTCTGCGGCCTTCTCAGCCATCCCTCTTGGAGGGTGCCATTCATTAGGACCACTCCCTTTTCTTTCTCTCTCGGGCCGAGGGGTATGCTTGTTCCTTAAGTACTGAGCGCCCATTCTGGTCACTTTTGGTTTCCTATCCAGCTTTAGGTAGTGTGCAAACTGTAGGATGAATTAATCCTAGATAACACAGGCAGTTTCAAAGTTTGTTGACAAAGCTGGCCTCCCCTGCAGGCCCCAGAGCAGGCGCCATGAGGGGCATGGAGCATTTTATACGTTATTACACAAACATACATGCATCTGGACAACAGCGTGGCCAGGCCTGAGCCTTCACGGCCCAAGGCCTCACTGAGCTGCTGGACAGTGCTCTCAGGAACGCTGTCGTCAAGGGACTATCAAGCTTTAAGCATCTGAGAGGCATGTAACCAAACAAGCAAGAGGGAGTCCATGGGGCTGGCGGGGCAGGGTGAGTTTCAAACATTGACCCGTCAGCCAGGAGGAGAGGCCAACGTGTGGCCGGAGATGGGCCAGGGGGCATGGAGTTCCTGCCTCTTTCTGCAGAACCAGCCCCCAGTCTCCCCATCTTCTTGCCTTTCCCCCTCCTCCTCCTCCATCTCCTCCCTCTGATAAGCAAGAACATCAGTCTGATGTTTTCAGTGCCTGAGATCAGGGACCCTGCTGCCATCTGTAGAGAGGAAAATGAGCCTCATCGACCCAAATAAATAAAATAAGCACACACAGGGGGAGGGCAGCGCTACAAAGAAAAACAATGTGCTGTTTGGTTTGTGGAGACTGTTGCAGGAACAGGTGGGGTCCAGGGGACAGGGACCCCTTTTTGGCTTGTTCCAAGCCTTGGGTGGGACTGAAGAAGAAATTGGTGGCCTCATCCTCCACCGTGATCAAATGCAAGCCTGAGAGGGGGCCTGCAAATAGAGAGAAGCAGATGACAGACATCACTGTGCTTTTAAAATGCAAGCGACCGGAGCGAGCTCCTGCCGACTCCGCACCCGCCTTGGAGATGACTGCTGGACCAAGTAGGATTAGATGCACAGGGCAGCCGTCCTCCTGTCACCCAGCTATTTATTTATGCAAACCAAACACATGCTCAAAGTCTTTTTATTCTAGGTGAACAAAGCAAACACACTCTGCAGGCAGAACACCCCCTCCTACCTCCCCCAACTCAATGTGTTTTCATTAATATAAATTGTTTGCAGTAGGCAAATTAATTCTAGAAATGGTTCTTAGACACGGCAAATTGTTCTTGTAAAGCAAGGGATGCACTAGAGCCCACTGCATTTTCCTATGCACCGGGGAGCTTAGGTAAATAAAATAATGCAGATCGTGATAATCGATGCTTATTACAATGGCCAGGCTTAACGACTGTAGTACTAGGGAACCGATCAGAGCCGCTGGATTCCAGGCTGTGAGTGGCGACCCCCCCCCAGGAATGGGAAAATGTCATGAGGTACAAAAGGCTTGGAAACTGGGGTGTTCTTAGTGTATCTTAAAACTTGCCCCCATAGAGGGTTTCCCAGTCCAGAATCTGCACCTTTGAGCTTGACATCAATGAGGTGTGACAGCCGCAGCAGACAGGCACAGTCCCATTGTAAGGGTGAAACTGAGGCCCCAAGAGGTTAAGTGAATAGGTCAAGGTTACTCAGCTGGCAATTGAACAGCGCTTAGACTAAAATCGACTCCTTTCCCCACAAATGGCCTCTAAACTTCAGAGTCCTGGGTCTTACTAGGGACTTTTTCCCCTTCTCCAGATACCATCTTCATTATTGTTTATCTAGTATTTTCCTCAAAATCCACCTTAAATTACCAAACTTTTTTGACTGGATTCATCTGCAGCAATGATCTCATGAGACCAAGGGCTTGACATGCTGTCTTGACCTTTTTTTTAAAAAACAAAGATTACCTGCATATAGATTTAATGCCTACCCATGAGCCACCCAGAACTGCCTGCTACACTACAAGGGTGCACCCACTACATTTTGGGAAGTAGCCTACACCAGAAAGGAGCACCCAGACATATCTACATTGTTATTGTCTTCACGGAGTGTTCTACACCCAATACCTGCCAGAATTCATCTCCCTGAAGGCCCCAGAGGAAGGGGGATGATATGGGTTTCTAGACGGATCAGTTGGGTGCAGCACCCCAGAATCCAACAGGCACTCTGGCTCCCCTAATTTGGTTGGGATCTGAGGATGGGGATTTAGGGTGCTGCAGAAAGGACTGTTGGTCAGGCTAGGCTGGGACTATGCCATGGGGGTGTCCCAGGGCAATGACTAGGAAGGGATCACGAGCCACAAAGACCCTCAGATGAGAAGCAGCCCCAGATGACAGGAAGGTATTGTAATTTGTGAAGTGGTAAAAAAGCTCACGCAGTTACATGGGAAATAGACACGTCTATTAACCCTGAGTTACAGAGGGGCGAGACGCAGAGGCCTGGGATTCACTTTTAAACACTACCACCCCAATGGGGGGAGAGAGGAAGCCGCATCAGCAAAGCTTCAGGGCTGCCGAATCTGGGTGATGGGGTGACAGGTGCATGAAATGAGGTTCATTATTATAAACAACTCATTATGATTTGTAATAATTATGTTAAAAGTAGAAATAAATGGCCAAGAAGAGGGATGTTAAGACCTATAAGGAGTAGCAGGGCGAGGGGGTGATGTGGGGCCTTTAGGGGAGGAGTTGGCTCCAGCACTACTGGAACCCAGTGGGCCCCCTGCTCCCCCAAAGTTTGCCTGGGCTTCTTGGTCGGGTTGGGTTTCTCGCTTAGCCACCGAGTCCCGTCACGAGCACCTGCGTCTGTAATGAGGACTGATGTATAATTGATGAAAGCACAATGTGATACAGTCACAGAAACTTCGTCTGCTAGAAGACATCTGTTCAGCACATAGAATCCACTCAGCTACTGTCACAATGCATTTACGGAACTGTATCAGAGCTGCAGGAATATGTGAGCACCCTGCGAGCGCGGTCTGTAATATTCTATGTCTCCGGACGCAGCGAGGTGGGAGCTGGGGCCTCTGCTTTGGATATTTATGTGTCCAGGCTGCGCTCCCTGCACCTCCCTTGCTCTGCCTGCATTCCTTCAGAGTCTTCCTCATAAATTACCCCTGCTCTTTGACGGGCTTTTCGCAGACTTAGGTACTGGCATCTAACGTCCTCCTTCCAGATGCTCCTGTCACAGCCGCCTTGGGGAGCCCTGTGCACTGCACGTTCTGGAAGGAGGGAGGGGATTCCTTCTTTCCCTGGATTCTTTGTCCTCTGGTACATCCAGGGCCCTTGCTGGGGTTCACTTCCACATCACTCAGACACTTGGGCTCTTAGGTCTTTGTGCTTGGGGCCACGTGGGTTTCTGAAGGTTCTGGATGGGGTGGGGGGAGTGCAGGGAAAGGGGACATCTTGAGGGACCTGGCAGAAAGGCTGCAGCTAGGGGTTGGGTCCCAGGCATGCATCTGACCTGAGTTGGTTGCCTGCATGGGGAAGGCTGGTGGAGGATGGGGACTCGGGTGGGACAGGGGCCCTTGACAGCAGCCCCTGGGGCCTGGGGGGCCTCAGACCGGGCTCTCCACGGCTCTGGCTTCCTGGGTTTTCTGTCTCACTTCTCTCTGCTGAGTCCTGGCCTGCTGTTTCTGTACTCCCTAACTCCTGGAAGCAGGAAGGGGAAGATGTCTTCACGGCTCCGAGGAAGCCATGAGAGCACAGTCCTGTGGGTCATTTGGAGCTGACACTGTCTTCTTTCGAAGTCTCAAGTGTCCTGAATATCGGTCTGTGTCTGTGTGTGTCCAGGATCTTCCAGGAGAAGTTCCCTGAGGGCTGGCTCTGGGTCTTTTCTTTCTTTGGGATTTCCCAAGGGATCTGGCACAGGGTTACAAAGACCCTTTGACCCCTGATACATCACTGTGGGCAGTGCTGGGCTCACAACAGTCAGCAGCCCTTGTACTGAGCCAACGGTCAGGCAGCACTTGGTAGGTGCTGGACAATGTGCTAAGTGTGCCCCCCATATTCCGGAGTGTAATCCTTTAACTAACCCCATGAGGTGGTATCGTTATTAGCCTCCTTTTCAGATGGGAGAAGCCCAGGCACATGGAGGCTGATGCCTCGAGGTCACCCGGCAGTCTGGCTCCAGAGCTGAGCTCCTAGTTGCCACACTGAACTACTCCCTAACAGGGCTCAGGAGGAAGGACTGTTAGCAATGCACACACCTGTTGGGGTCTCCTGTCCTCAGACTCCAGCAGTGGCACGTCCTCCCTCAGGCATGGGCCTTTTCTACACAATAAGGGGCTGTGCTCTGGCTTTGACTCTGTAGGTCAAGATGGCCCCAGTGGGCGGTTAGACCACCTCCCTCTGACCCCCATGGATTGGGGGCAGCCCCTACTTCTTCTCTGACTGCAGTTTTTGGTCCTCTCTCTCGGGCTGGAATTTCCAGGCCCTCCCTCCTTCCTCTCCTTTCAGTCCTACCTGAAGGAGGCCAGGGAAGGGGGAGGGTGTGTCCATCCTCCCCCTTAGAGCTTCTATTATTCAGCTCTGCCATCATCGCCTGCCTGTTGACAGGTGGGATTTTAATTCCTCCTTGTCACCTTTGTCAAGATGGGACCCCTTTCTAGTTCACCCCTGCCTTTCTCTTCAACTGTTCTGTTTTGCATTTCTATGGTGGGTTCCTCCTTCCTGATAGAATGATTACTCTCTCTCTCTCTCTCTCTCTCACACACACACACACACACACACACACACGCTCTTTGATATTTCCTAAGACACTTCTTTGAAGGCGTTCAGGTGAGGGGAGGCTATCTGAATGCTTTAATGAGGGAGGATTTCCTTGCTGTGGAAGGGAGGAGGGGAGGGGGCTATTAGGAGAGGGTTGAGGAAGTCAAGAGAGCCAGTCTCAGGAGGGCTTTTAAAATATCTTCCACCCCACCCCCCCCCCCCCCCGCCCCGGCTGATTAAAATACAATACACATTTATTGTGAGAGATTTGGAAAATTTAGAGAAGCAGAAATATAAAAACAAAGATCATCTGTAGTCTCACCAGCAAGAGATAGAAACCATATTTTGGTGCTTTTGGTATATTTCCTTTCAGTAATTTTTTGGGGAATAGGGTGGGGGCTAGGCTGCATGCTTAGTTTTTGTGCTGGGGATTGCATCCAGGGGTGCTTAGCCACTGAGCCACATCCCTAGCCCTTTCTGTGTTTTTTTTTTAAATTTTGAGACAGGGTCTTTCTATGTTTTTTAGGGACTCACTAAATTGCTGAGGCTGGCTTTGAACTCACAATCCTCCTGCCTCAGCCTCCCCAGCCATAGGGATTACAGGCGGTGTGCCACCGCACCTGGCACATGTGCAGTTTTATACAATCTTTTTTCCTCTGATGTTGCAACAAGAGCTTGTTCTCTATATCCACATATTCCCTTCCACAAACAAGCTGTCCTCGGCCTTTCAGGTACCCCAGATCCTAGGGTGGGTCCTGCCCAGGATTCCCACCAATGTCTCTGGGAATGAAGGATAAGTCCTCTCCTGGGGATGTGTTTTGATCCCTTGCTTCATGGTCAGTGAAAGATGGTTAAAGTTGGTCCCATCCCCACCTCTACCCTGATGCGCTTATCCTGAGACAGATTTTCATCAGATTCATCTACAGTAACAAAAGTGACCTTTCAAGCTCCAATTCCTTTACAACCAACATAAGACACCTTCCTCAACAACCTTCCACAGAGCAGGGCAGGAGGAGGCGACTGTGGAAGTATGCAGATAGAAGAGGCTAAGGAACAAAATGTCAAGTCTTCAGCTCTAAGCCAGAATCACGTGGGAGCAGGAAACTTATTAATAAATTCCTTTTTGTTCATATTGTCCATGATGAATGACCACACTAAGCATCGGTAGCTGCAAACATCCTGGGGGAAGAGATATATACATAAGCCTATTGCTTCTGCTAAAGGCAGTGGTTAAATTCAGTTTTGGATTTGAAGGCAAATTTCACAGCTCTAAACAAAATTAACTCAGAGAGCTGCCACCACCACACATGTAAGAAAAGTGAGACCATGGTGGCCAACGTGGGGGAATGTTTCCCCAGAGTTACAAAGGTTCACAAGGCACCAGATGGGGAAGATTGCTACCCTTAAGTCCAGGTCTGTGGAAACTACGATGCTCTGCTCTTAATGGGATCAAGAAACACAACCCACCTAGAAGTTCAGAGTGTCTTCTGATCTGTCAGAATGTGCCATTCTTTGCAAGGAAAAAAATCTCAGCAGAACATGCCAAAGATATATGAAGTGTGCATCAATTTGGGGAGGAGAGAGAGTTCTGGATTGCCCATTTCTAGCTGCAACCATATATATATATATGCTTGGGTGAAATTCAACAAGGAAGGAACTTTTGGAAACAGATGCAAGATGACTAACCAGAGTTAGTTAGTTACTTTCCATAGAAGCTACATTACAATGCACACAGGAAGTAATAGAACCATACATTCTGGAAAATAATAATAAGGCATGGAAAGCAGAAGACAGAACTCAGGGAAAAGTAGAGAAAGGAAGCAACACGTGCATTTTGTATAAAAAATTGAGTCCTTATGAACCCATATCAGCCAAGGCTGATGAATGTATATCCAATACATAAAAGGGAAACTCCAATAAAGGGCTCATTGTTTTGAATGCAGAAGCAACCTGGACACCCAGTACATTACTATTAAGTGTTCATAGGAAAAAACCAGGAAACCCAGTAGCTAGCTTTGGGATCCACTAGTTTGGCACTTACAAGGTTTCCATGGTCGTGAATTTGTCCCTGTTGTGGGCTTTCTTTTCCCTTGGTATAGAACAGTTATTCTGATGAGCAGTCACATAAAGCACAGTATAAATTTTTATTATTATTGGACAGTGCTGTGGCTGGAACAGCCCTGTTCTGCATGGAGGTTTTCAGACATATTATAATTACATTCTGTAGGTTTGCAAATAATGACATAACCCAGTCACCTTACTGTGGGTATGATTTATTACAAATAACAAAATGTTATTATATGGAAATTAGTTTCCACACAACAGCAGACAAGAGAGGAGCTCTCCAGAGCCACTTTAATCAGCGGGATGGGAACGTGTGGCATTTCAGGACCTGGGATAGCACCAGAGTGCCCTTGGTCACCTTACTTGCTTGAAGGACTGTAAGAAGCCAAATGGAGGGGCAAGCCGTGAGACGCTAAAACAACCAGGTCAAGGCGAAAGCCCTTGTCAGCTGGGCCAGGGGGAGGAGGTACCAGGGATTGCTTTTGACTTTTCATTCAGGTCCTTCCTTGTCCTCACCTCCACCTTTTACAGCTTAATTCTCTTTCTCTCACTTGGGAAGAAAATTGTCAAGTTCGGAATTACCCATAAAACTCACTTCCTCTTTGGCGTCTTTGGGAATATCATACTTATTTTAAAAGAAAAAGAAAAACATAACAATCAAAGACATTGAGCCAAGGTACTTTGGGCTTAGTCCCATCCATAAAATCAGGCCAGGCCCCACACAGGACAATCACACAGTGAAAAAGTAAAACATCTGTTGGTCATGCAATTGTTCAACGTTATCTCCCAACAAGTGGATGGTCCCTGTTTATAAAAGAAAGCAGAACATGAAACTTTCAAACACCCTCTCCACTCTCCTCTCTCCCTTCTCTCGAACTGTGCGAGTTTGAGAGACCTGGAATCCCATCCTAGCAGATCTCCCCATCCTGCTCACTTCCTGAGATTCCCCAAAGGGACACCTTTTGGTATTATTATGAATTTTTTACTGGATAAAAATAAAAATGATAATACTTTTCATAGAACCTTAATGTTTGCCCATATTCTATGGAGTAGAACTTATTACTCCATTTACCTCCACAGTAGGAATGAGTTCAGTGACTCTCCCAAGGTTGAAGAGCAAAGGGAGAATTAAAGCTGAGTTTTCCTAATGTCCTCATCCAAGGTACATCCTGCAATTTCATGGGCATCCAGGGTGATTTAGGAGATGGCAGCTGTCCCAAGTGCAGCACTGGGAGCTTCGCTGACACAGGGCTGGGATCCGTTTTGCTTTTCCCCTCATTCTGGGAGTTCTTGACTCTGCTGAAGTCTTCTGGCTTCTTCACCTTTGTGTCCAGAGACTAATACAAACTGATCTCCTCTCTTAATCCCCAAACACAATGTCCAGGCATTGCTTTGTCTTTGTTGATACAATTTTGGGTTGGGGACGGGTGGGGGAAAGGGGTTGGAGGAGGCTCAGGGGAGGGCAGGGAGGTGCTTTGTGTGACGAGGCCGGGCAGTGCCAACTGCATTACTGTATCCAGGGGACGCAGTCAAACAGAACCCAAAGCCAGTGTGTCATGATCTCAAAATCAGGGCTGAATTGCTTTTGTCTAAACTGATTAAGAGCACTGAGAGTAGCGAGAGAGGCTTCTGACTATCCCGTTTTGGAGCAGGGTGTTCAGTGATGTCTTTTTTCCTGACGTTGGTGCCCAAAGTTTTGAAAGGATAAGTGCATTAAGAACTTAAACACTGGGAAAGCAATCACTCAGTGACATTTAATAACATTAATGCGGTGGAATTACAGAATTATCACAGTAATACGGATCTTAACCCCAGTTTCCTTTCAGCGATTAGAGAGTTCCTGACCAATTAATGTGAAACGTTTTCCTACAGCTTGGGGTAAATTTTGAGGCAGTTGCTGCAAAACCAGAAGCCCTATTCTTAGTACTTCACAGGTGCATGCCACCCCTTGTTGCCCCATTTCCTATGATGACTCTGACGAGGCGACATTGGAGACAGCCCTGTATCTTGTTTGCTACCAAGAGTAGGCTCCTCTTTACTTGCTGCCCTTGGCCATGGGGTGGCCATGTTTAGTTCTGGCCCCTTCTCTTTCTGGAAGGTGATTTCCAAATGGTTTTCCTTAACTAAAAGTCTTCAGTGGCTTCTGGTCATCTAGACTCATAGAACTATAGGATGGACCTTTAGGAATCTTCTAGTTTTGGATACTTTGGAGTATGGGTGCTTTTTTCCCGTATAAAATTTCATGTGGCATCCCAAAGTGTAAAGTGGGTGAAAGGTGACATTTTAGATGAGTTGGGGGCCCTCTCTGCACAGCAGCACCCCCAGCCTCTCCCCATACTGTGTAAACACACTCACTCAGTTCTTTCCCGACATTCTCCTGCTCAACTCAGGACATCTGCCATCACCCTGTGCTTTCTTGACCAAAGCAGACTCCACTCCAAGATTCAACCCTGGAGAAACCTTGGCTTTGGGGCAGAAGATGGGCATAGAAAACACACAGAGGTACAAACATCAGATCAGCCTTGACGTAGGCTCACAGACACTAACGCCCAGCTTGGCATCCGGGCCTCATCACCCTTGCCCCACCTCCAGGAGGGCCCTGGGTGTGTGGCACATTGCTTGAGGGTGGAGGAAGAACAGAGTCCATGGTCTAGGGCCAGGTTCTGCGCTTGAATTTGAGCTCTACCAAAGCATATAATGTGGAGTAAGTTTCTTAACTCCTCTGTGCCTCATTCTCCTTATAGGCCAACACGGGGCTAATCGTAACGGAGCCTACGTTACAGGGACACGGGGAGGAGTGAATGAGTCTTTACACATTGTGTAAAAGCTTTCAGGAAAATGCCTGAAATGAGGAAGCATTCAATAAGTGTTGACCGTCTCTATTTCTGGCCACCCTCGCGTCTTCCTTGCCAGGTCTGTGTTTACTGGGGCTAGCATCCCAGGCCGGAGAGTCGCGAGGGCGAGCTAGGGCAGGACTTCACACGGTACATAGGGAGTCACTTCTTGCCTGTTCTCTGCTCCCCCTCCTGTCTCTTCCCAGGCCCTGCCAGCCAAGCAGGAACATCTTGCATGCACGTGACAGACAGCCTCTCACGGCTGAGCTGCGAGGCAGAAAGGGATTTATGGTTGTAGAGCGCATCTCACTCTAGGTCACGTCGGGGAGCGAATCCCCACTCTCCACTCCCACATGTGCATGAGCAGGCCTGGCGCCCAGAGGGCAAGTGCCAGCTTCCCTCTCCCTCTCCCTAGGACTCTGGGTCCCAGGGGCCATTTTGAGTCCCCCCTACCCCTGCCACACCACAGGATCTCCTTTCCTCCTTTCTCCGTTTTTTTTCCCCCTCAGAGGAAGGAGGAGGAGGTGGTCTGAGCCACCACACCAGGCAGTGACAATTAAGCCCATTCAGAGCCGAGTCATTTGCATGCAGCTCGTCACTAGGCGGAGAACACTCAACCTGTCATTATCTCTTGGCATAGCTGGTAACTGTGCCACGGGGCTGTGGGGATGGCAGCTTCCTTTCCCTGGGCTCTGCCAGGCAGGATTGATGAAGGGCCCGGAACCTTTCCTCCTGGGCCTACGAGGCCAGAGCCGGAGGAGGAGGAAGAGGGTGGGGATGAGGCCACAGGAGCACATGGACCTAACCGTGCGTGGACACTGGGAAGGGTCACTGGAAGACGCTGCGGGAGGCTGGGAGGGAGGGCAGGAATCATCTGAGGGTAGTTCCCACCTCCTCAGCTGGAATTTATTGAACGAGATTATCCCTTGTAAAGTATTAAAAGCCACCATTTTGCTGCACACCCACAGAGCGGGCTCCATAGCAGCTGTTCCCTGAGAGGCACCCCAGCTGTTCCCTGCCCCGAGCTGGTACCCACCACCCCTTCTCCCGCCCTCCCCCACCTCCAGCTCTAAATAAACCACAGTGAGATCCAAATGCTCCCAGGCCTTGTTGGGCTGGCCCAGCATTTCTGTTCTCAGAAACTGAGAGACAAAGAAAAGGAGGCAAAGTCTCCTGAGGATTCCTCCATCCCGGATCATGATGGATTATAGGCCTTTCACAAAACCAGGGTTCAGAGGCAAGGGGAGCTGGTGGAAAGGGAATGGGGGAGGGGGCAGAGTCTGCAGCAGAGAGAGCTACTTCAACCTTCTGAGGCCAAGAGAGGCCCGATGGAGATGTCCACCATCATCTAACCCTTAGTTCCAAGAGGTGGTTCTCCCATGGAAGATCCAGAAGTACATCACCCCTCGAAATGCTCATCAGCATCCGCCACGATCCAAATTCCACTCTCCAGGTTTTATTCCTTTCAGTTAAACCTTTGAGTCTGGTTAAAATGCAAACACCCCTGAGAGAGGCAACACTCTGAAATGTGTCCAGTCATTTGCCTCTTAATAAGGATACATTTCTTCAGCCTTTTCTGAGAATAAGCATTGATTATAAAGGAAGGGAAAGAGAGAGACACGAGCATTTCATGTCCTTGAACACATAGAACAAATGGTTCCACCAGCAAGAGGAAGAATGAGAGAGGACTCTGGGTGTGGAAACCTGGTGGTCCGCCCCTGCCTTTGAGTCCCTCACCATCTAGCTGGGAGGACTTGACATAGAGACCCCATCAATCAGAGACCCCACCAAGGTTCCCTGTGAGAAGGAGCCGATACGGGGTCTACTGACCCGGCTGTGGTGGGAGTCGGATCTCCAGGTCCTGCTCTGGACATCTTGGTGGGCTGCTACGACTGAGCTACACTCAGTCCTAATTTTGCCCACCTATGGCTCTGCTTTCTTAAATAAAAATGGTGCTACAGAGGATTTCACACTGAAGGGAAGTCATATGAAAGCCTCCTGGTGGTTCAGAGCTCTGGGCTAGGAGTATTTAAATCTTTGCTCTGTCACTTACTGTGGACTGTGGGCAGGTGAACCTCCCCAGGCTTCAGCTTCCTCATCTGTAAAATGGTGATCGGAAACTACCTGTGTCAAAGTTGACTGTGAAGGTTAATCCTGATGGTGGATATAGGCACTTAGCACAGTGCTGGACCTGCAGCAAGCACACACAAAATCCTTGCTATTGAATATTATTATTTCCTACAGCACAAGGCTAATGTCAAAAAGAAAATGCAGCAGAATTCATCCTGAAGGAAGATTTTTTAAATACAAAGAGGAGAGACTGACTCTTTTCTTCCAGCAAGGTGAAATAGTGGAATTATTCTGGGTAAGTAGGGTTGCTCTAAGAAATGCCAGATCTTTGGATAAAAACAGAAAAAAAAAAATAGGCAATTTCCTGAGCGATCTCAAAGATCAAGATATCTGTAAGAGCCAAACACTATTGCTACCACTAGCAGCTCCAATTTATTGAGGATCTACTATGTGCCAGATACCATAAGGGTCACCTTAAAGGAAGGACTTACAGTGCCCACCTAATTGATGAGGAAGCGCAGCAGACAGGTGACTTGGCCATGCTACATGGCTGGGCCCTGCAGACCATTCAAACTCACACCTGTCTGTCCAAAAACCCAGAGAGTAAGCTCCTGTGGGTAACACGAACTCCCACCCCAGCAGGTATTTAGCAGGAGCTCACCAAATTGAACATTTAGTGGCCTAAATCTGTTTCATGGACCAGCAAGTGAAGAGATGCCATTTATGAGAAGTGTCCCATCATGGCTGCAGCACCTAGACCTTTGTGACAGGGAGGGGATAATCGGCACAGAGCAGGTTTCTTGATGATGCTGTGAACTTGACCTCTTAGCCCTTTGGCTGCTGTACAGAGATCTGCGTCCTCTCTCGATGCCTGCCTGTACCCGCCTCTCTTCCGAGGCCTGTGTTAAACTGCAGTGAACAACAGAGGCGCCCACCTTGGTGGGCCCCGTCATGAAGAAGGAGCCAGGCTCTATTCTTTTGAAGGAATTCTCTCTGGGCTGGCCGAGCTGTGTGGCCAGGCTCATCACGGCCGTTGTTTATTTATTCATGCTCAAAGCTGTAGGCTCACCCATTCACAGACATCTTTCCCCTCATTGAACCCTGCTCTCCACCCGCCTTGCTGACTAGTTCTGGCTTCTCTCAAGGGCTCCAGTGGCAGACGAGATGGGAGGCCAAGTAGCTTGGTTGTCCCAGGGGCCAGAGATGGAGGAGCCAGAGACTAGAAATGGAAAAAGATCTCTCCCATGCTGGTCTGCCTGCCCCTGCCTCCCTGGCAACAGGGCCTGTCTAGGATCCTGGGCTCCCTGCCATGGGAACATGTGGCCTCTGGGGATGGCCATTGCCTGGCTGGCTGTGGGTTTGGCGGGGTCTGATTAGAAGGGCTCTTCCCGACAGCAACTTTCCTGCTTGTACTCCACCTCCCCCTCCTCCCTGATTTTAGATCAGCCTACCACTTCCCGCTGTGGCCCCAACCCTTCCCCATGATGGGGCTGTTCTGAGGCTGGAAAGAGCACATTCTCATCCACTGAACTCAGCTCAGGCTTCCCATGTCTGACCATTCCCCACTCCTCCACCATCATCCTCCATCGCAGCAAGCCCAGAGCCCGCAAACCCAGGACGCGGCAGAATACAGCGCTTAGGTGGAGGCCCTCAGCCAAGTTCCATTTACTCCGCCACCTGGCTTCTTTTAGTCCCGGGCTCATGGAACCTGCCTTGTTGGACTGGATTTCTCCATTTAGGTCAGGAAGGCTGCAAGGGGGGTAGGGGGCCAGAGACAAAGGGTTGGGGGAGGGACTTCTGACTGGTTCAGGCTGCCTAGGTGAGTGCCACCCCCAGCCCCAGGGGAGGCTGTGACACACCTGTGATGGGAGGTCTGGAGCCAGGAGACCTGCACTCAAACCTGGCTTGCAGCCTTTCTAGCTGTGTTGTTTTGAGGCAGTCATTTAATCTCCTAGAGCTTCCAAGTCCCCATCTGGCCCCTGAGGCCAACCTCAATTTCCTTGTGGGCTGCTGTAAAGAAGAGGGACTGTAGGTGCACGATCCCCTGCCAGGGCGAGGTAAGGGCTCAGGACATAGCCACTGTTACTCCTCAGTCCACTCGGGGCCTCAGTTTTCTGTTCTGTGTCATGGAGATGGGGGGAGCCTGCTGCTGGGCATATAGGACATGGTTCTGTCTCACAGGAGACCCTGAATAGCTGTGCCAACTCCCCACCCAGCTTTCAGTGTGTTAGGGGGACTTCACGCTCTCAGGGTCCTTTCCTTCTCAGATTTCCCTGTGAGTGAATCCTGAGGACCAGAAACCAGGAATCAAGACTACTTCTCTTTCTTCCATGGCTTCTGTGGCTCTCAGTAGGGATCCACCTTGACTCCCTGTCCCCGACCTGACCCCTCAAGGTAGACCTTGCCTATAGTGAGCAGGCCCAGCGGGACAAACTGCCGATTTCACATGTGAACAACTCTTGGTAGCACACCTGCCCAGCACCCATGAAGCTAGTTCAATCCCCAGCACTGCAAGAATAAATGAAACAAATTGTCCTTTAAAAATGAGCTAAAACCCACTTCCTTAAATTTCACCCACTTATTGTAGTCATACCCCTAAATAAATGGAATATTTTGAAGGAATGCCCTTCCCACATAATGCCCCTTCAGGTATAGAAAATAGCTAAAAAAAAAAAAAGTCCAGAATATTCTTTCTTTTTTTAAAAAAGTGATTCTTCATTTGACATGAATTCCATCTATTCCTTCCTCCCACCCACCCAGACTCGTGCTGCCCCAGTAGACGGTCAGTCAGTCAGAGCTCCCTTTCTTGCTGGCGCAGGAGGTGCAAGGGGTCCTGTAGTCTCCCTCACATTTTAGCTTGCAAAAGCTGGCCCGTCACTGCAGCCTGAAGAGCAACATTCAAATTCTGATTCTGATGTCTATTTTTTTTTAAAAAATTGCTCACCAGGCTATGGCTTCTTCAACCAGGAAGGGCTTTGTATGGTCTGCTGCAGAAGGAAGGTCAGATTTGGTTAGGGAAATAGACTAGGGGAAGAGCATCAGCTTATTTAGTCAATATTTTGGGAGGTTTCCATACACCAGGCAGAGAGGGTTAAGAAATGAGAGTGCAGAGCCACCAGATCCCAGCCCTCAGGAAGCTCAGCATCCACTGGAGCCACACAGGATTCTAGGCACACACCATCCACAAGAGAGGGTCTCTCTAAAGAGGCAGCAGCTGGTAGGAATGGACGGAGCCAGGCACTGACTCTTTCAGGGCCTATCCTGGCCCCCTGGCATGGTAAGTGCCTATTCCCTTGTCTTCTGACACCAACACAGCCTCGTGGTGCTCTGGGCTGAGTCTATCCACCTTGGAGATTGGTAGGAGGAGGAGGAGAGAGGCATGCAGGTGGCAGCCCATGGGCCTGGAGTGGAGTCCGGTCTAGCAGCCTCAGGGACACGGCATGTGTATTTGTGCAAGTGTGCTATGCTAGCCTGGGTTTCCGCTGCTCACATCCAGAACTGAGGGCCTCCACCAGGGAACCAGAGGCTGCTGGGATATCAGTAGGAAATAGAACTCAGCTCAGATGGATCAAATGCAGAGGCTTTGATGGAGGGACTAGCTACAGAGGCATGGGCAGGGATGTCAGGGCATCCAGAGACTGGAAGCCAGTGAGGTGGATCCACAGCACCTCTGGGCTGGCTGAGGCAGCAGGCAGAGGAGGCCTGGCTCCCGGCAAGCAGCCCCACACCTTATCTGTGGTGAGAGCACAGACCTCAGTCACACCAGACCTTAGCAGCACAGGTGGTGAGGACAGCGTAGGCACTGTCGCCAACACCACAGGTACAGTAAGTTTCCCTGTACCCAGAAGCCACTGTGGGTAGAAAGAGTAGAATAGGGAGGAGTCCTGAAAGACTGAATCTCACAAGAATGGGTATGCACGGAGTCTTACAGTTGAACAAGAGGACACCACATTCTCTTCAGGTGGCGGTTTAAAACTGCCCCTTCCCCCTGCATGGGGGAGAACTGGAGCTCTAGAGTACCGAGGACAGTCATGGGGGCCAAAAGAAGTTTGGTCTGCACTCCAGTACATACACTGACCTATGACCTGTGACTTGAGACCTGCTGGGAAGGGCATGCAGTCAGGCACTGTCGGGAACAGGATGAAAAAGAGAACAGCTGGGGAAATCAAGGAAGGAGAAAGACATGCATGAAAGTAAAATTCAACAACAACAAACTGTGGACTTCAGCAATCTCACAGTGCAGAGATGGCCCCCGCACTCAGTGATCTGATATGGTTAACAGCCTTGCACATAGATGGAACTCTTGTTGAATACTCTTTTCTGATCAGAAAATAAATATACTTACATAAAAATTGAATCATATTGAAAAGTCTAAAAGAAAGAATTGAAATACACAGTCCAACTCTATTAATATTTTGGGCTATTTCCTTAATATCATTTTCTACTTTTAATATGTATGTGTGTGTATATATTCTTATATGTGTGTATGTATAAATGTGCACTTATATACACACACACACACACACATTTTGGTACAGTTGAGACCATCTCATACATAGTAATATTTCTTGCTTATAGCGCTTCTCACTAGGATAAGGACATTTTTTATATATCATATAAACCAATATCATGCCCATGAGATCCACCATGTGGATGTACCAGGATGTACTTAAATAATCCTCTGCTGTTGCACATTTAGACCATTTCCGAGTTTTTACTATTATAAGTCTTTATCTGTATTTCTGATGATTTTCTTAGGATAATTTCATAGAAATAAAGTTATTAGGACTGCAGAAAATTATATTTTAAGGCTCTTAAACACATATGGCCTATCCATATAAATACGGTGCCAATTTTCCTGTTATCAGAAGTCCTTCTCACTCTTGCCGACCCTGAGCACTATTTATTTAAAATATGTGTCAAATTGAAAGGGCAAAACGGTAACTTGCTTGGATTTGCATTTTTGATTACTAAAGAGGTCAATCCCCCACCCCACCCCCACTCTTTTCAACCGTTTCCTTTTGCAAATTCTCTGTCATGTTCTTTGCCCTTTTTTCTTATTGGACGTTAGCATTTTCCTAATGATTTAGAAGAGTACTGTATTTTAGGGATTTTTATTTTTACCCATTGCCATATTTGTTTCAAGTAACTTGCTTTGGTTGGTAGTTTGCCTTTTAACTTTAGATGCAGTATTTGCTTGGTGGTGGGCGCGGAGGCTAACCCTGAGCCACTGACCTGGGCTGTGCACTCTGCCCATCTTCTGTGGCCAGGGGTAAAACAGAGCAGGTCTGTGGAGCTCCCTGTCTTCCGAGCTCCTCAGAACCTACAGCAATGCTTGGCAAAGACTGATGGACACCCCGGTGATGCTCCCTCAACTGAAAACTTTCCCATCCTCACCTTCCCCCCAAAGAGCAACACCTCTCACCAATACACCCAGCAAACAGAGGCCCCCTCAGGGATGCACCAACCTATTGTGCATCTGGGCTTTCCAATTGTTCCTAGCCAAGGGTTTATTGGGGAGAGAAACTGTGACCACTTCCAAACGACTGTTTCTACACATTCTTAAGGCCAGCGAGACATCAGGACCCAGCTGCTGTTGCCTGCTGAGTCAGTGGGGAATTCCAGGGACCAGTCCCTCCCAGACCCTTTGGTTGCTACCACTATATTTTCTGGTCACACATTCTTCTGAAGCCCCCCCCGTTCTCCCCATACCTCCCAGTCCTCCCAACAGGTGTGTGCGTGGTGGTGGTGGGGGGTGCAGATGCTTCCTGGACTTCCTACTGCAGGGTTACTAAGTCAACAGACACCTTGCCAACAGGCCTCTTTCAAGCAGATTCTAGATAGTTTCCAGGGGCAGCCTCACCCCAAGAATAGCAAGGGGTCCTGGAGGCCATGGGTGCTGAAGCCCCCGGGGGTGAGGAGGTAGCAGTAGCATTAGGACTTTGACTACAGGCCTCCACAGCAGTACACCCAACATATTCTGGTTTTGTTTTTCTACTTTAAAAAATCTTGCAGACAATTCCTTGTTGGGATGACACACTGTGATATTCATTTTATTTAACCCCATCTCTATTTCTGAGCATTTAATTTGCTCCTAGGTTTCAGGTATTACAAGTCACACTGGAAAAAATAATCCCTATCCCTGGGTTTCTTCATGAGGAGATCCCTGTATGTCTGCACGGTGGACTCCTAGGAGCAGTGCTGTCCAGTCAAAGGGCACACGTGCCGATCCCAACGTTTCTGTCTCCTGCCAGATGACCCCGTGTGGAAGCCTGTGGAGGCCCCCCTGCTCACACCCCCACCAGTGCACCGGGCGCTTCTTCCTGCATCGTGGCCGTCACAGTTAGAAAAAGTCAAAACTCCCAACACCACCCATAAAGCTGCGTGGCGGGCCTGGCAGCCTCCCCAGCCTCCTCAGAGAGCTTGTTCCCGCCTCCTGGCCAGCTCTCTCGCTTGGAATGTTCTTCTTTACCTTCTTGGACTTATCATCCCAGGCTCTCAGCCCGCAGAAGCCCCAGCCCAGCTCCAGCCCCGTGGCCAAGGTCTACAGGGGCTTGTGGGACATCCCATAATCCCGTGTCCCTCCCCTGGGCCCTGCACTCCACGGGGACAGGGGCAGGTCTGTTCTCCATGGCTGTGGTCGTCCTGTGAGCAGGACACAGCGCCTGGCCTACAGTGGGCAGTCTACATCTGTACTGAGCCAAAGTTAAACAGGCTCGTCCTTTCCCGCCCCCAACGTCTCCCTCCCTGCTCATTTTCTTGGTGAGGGACATCCATGCCCTCCTAGTCCCCCAGCAAGAGACGCCCTCACGTCTTCCTCCTCTTCTCCCTCCACAGCCAGGCCTGCCCTGCAGTGACCAGGCTTCTCCCCTCTCCAGGCCTCAGGGTCCTTCTCTTCCCTGCGTGGCCCACTGCCCCTCTGCCTGCCTCACTCTCCCCTGCTCATCCTTTAGGATGAGCATCTTCTCTAGGAAACTTTCCCGCTCTCCCCGCGGATCTAGCCTCGCCCGCTGTTCCACGCCTCCCCAGAGCTTTCATCTGGGCTGAGGACTGCAGTTGCCGTGGATTTTTCTGCCCCGCCCCTTACATGTACGCACGCTGGACCCCAGTTCCTGCAGAGGAGGGAGCCGCCCATGCCACCCCTGCATGCCCCGCGCCCTGAGCACAGAACTCTGCATACAGCAGGTGTTCAGGAAACTCTGGATGGACTCAAACCAAATGGTGCTCAGGCAGAAAGGCCACCCCAGGGCTGTCAGCTCTGGGAGACACTCTGCAGACAGTCCCAGGGTGCAGTCAGGGCCGAGGGCCCGCCTCCCTCCCAGCCTCCCTCCCCGGAGCTTGCTGACTTTCACACTGCGCCATCTCCACCCCAGCACTCAGGTGCTGTCACCAGACAAGTCAGATGTTTCCCGTCAGTCTGGAAGGTTGCTATTTTCATTTTCCACAATCAGCATCATGTCATCAATTTCTCCTCCAGCCGGCTCCCTTTCCTGCCTCCCCTCCCGCGCCCCCAACCCAGCACCAGCCCCTGGGGGGATCAGGCCCTGGGCTGCCAATGTGAAGGTGGATCCTCTGGACAAGTGAAGCTGCCCTTCTAGAGGGTAATAAGAGATCAGCATCAAGGGGACATCCCTGCACCCCAGGACCAGGACCACACTCTGTAGCCCTCCTTATCCCATGTGGCCCTGCTGCCCTCCTTCCACCCCTTGGGCATGAGACCTGGCATGCCCAGGACCAACCGGCCTGTTTGTCCTTGTGGAGAAGTCACTGGTCACCATTCAGGGTGTGTGGTCTCTAGGTGCTGAGCACCCTGCCCTGAGGAGGATGGGTGAGCCTACAAGGAGAGGGGCCTGGGTGTGTGGAGGGGACAGAGTCCAAGCCAGAGGGCCAGTCCCAGTTCTGCCACTTCCTAGTCCTGTGACCTTGGCAAGTCACTTTCCCTCTCTGTGGGGACCACTGATTCTGTAAGTTGGGGTCCACAGGTGAGCATCTAATACTCTACATGCTTCTGAAATTGTATTCTAATTTTGCACATGTGTGTATATTTTTTTTTTCTGGTTATAGAACCCATGTCTCCCCAACTTCCTTCATACTGGATTTTTTTTTTTCTTTTGTACTGGGAATTGAACTCAGGGGCAGTTAAGCACTGAGCCATATTCCCAGAGAATATTTAGAGACAGGGTCTCTAAATATTTAGAATATTTAGATAGTCCCTAAGTAACTTGGGGCCTCACTAAATTGCTGAAGCTGGCTTTGAACTCACAATCCTCCTGCCTCAGCCTCCCTAGCTGCTGGGATTACATGCCTGCACCACTGTACCTGGACCATATTGGATTCTTAAAGGAATCTTTGGCCCCAGATGGCCAACTCAGCCCTGGAATTCTGTGACTACAGACAGAAGACAGGTGACCTTGTAGTGCTGCTGGTGCTAGCAGGCACCCTAGAAAAAGATTAGGGCACTTTCAATGTAATAGTAATGGGCTAGTCAGAGGCAGGTGGATAAATCTGGGAAGACTTCCTGGAGGAGGTGGATTTCAACGAGAAAGCAACATTCTTAGGTAAAGCAGAAGCTTAAAGAAGAAAGAGGAAGGGGGCACTGAGGAATGATGGGGAGCTCTCTGCTCTTCTCCATACTCAAAAAATGGGATGTTTTGTGAGGAGGGACTCCTAATTAGCTGAGGCAGCTCACAGTCCTCCACCAAGAACAAGAAATCAAAAAGTCAACACCAGCTCATTAAATACTGGGGCTGGCTAGCTATTAAAAGAATTTCCATTTCAGAACAGGATGCCTACCAGGGAATGCCAGACCTAAATAGAAGCCAGCCCCTCCCCACCAGGAGACTTCACTGAGCTAGGCAGGCTAGAGGGAGGACTTCGTGGAGATGTGTCATTACTTTTAACATCCAAATATAACCCGCCCCAGGGGGTCAGAGACTAAGGCTGCTCTTCCAGCTATCTTCTGCCAGAGCCAGAGGAGGGTGTGGGAGTGGGGAGCAGACCCCTGCCGAGCTCAGAGGTCTGGGCTGCAAGCAGCCCCCAGCCCCCGCCCCTTTGTCCAAATGCTGGGTCTAGGGGCCACACCCTGATGTGGGTGCTGTGGTGGGGCTGGGGTTTGGGGATGTCTGAGGGTTTTCTGGGTGCAGGAGCGGTTGCTTTTGGATATTTATGATGAATCTTTATTACCAGGAAGCATCCTTCCCTGGAATAGGGACAGGGAAGGGGCCACAGGGAGGCAAAACCATGCAGAGATGAACATGGGCGCGCACGCACACACACACATACACATTTATATCTCTGTGCCACATGATGGCTTTTCTTTTTCTTTTTTTTGGGGGGCGTACCCGAGATTGAAGCCAGGGGCACTTAACCACTAAGCCACATCTATTCTATTTTGAGACAGTTTTCTCACTAAGTTGCTCAGGGCCTTGCTAAGTTGCTGAGGCTGGCCTTGAACTTGCCATCCTCCTGCCTCAGCCTCCTGAGCTTCTGGGATGACATGTGTGTGCCACCACGTCCGGCCACAAAATGACCTTTTTAAATCAGTGCCAAACTGCATTTGCAACAATGGTCCTCTAAGACATTGCCTGGTGATGTGGAAGCCATCTTAGTTTGCAAGCACACTCCAAAACTGCCTAGTGACACATTTATCAGAATGCATCTTGTCATTAAGCGAGGCGTGACTCATTCTCTGCCTTTCTTTCCTTCAGAGCTCCATCTCCATTAAAGGGTGGTTCTTTTTCCTCATGGACTGGAAGGTCCTTGGGAACACGGCCCTGTCCCTGCTCACATTTCTATCCCCAGCTGCAGCCTAGTGTCCTGGGTAATTGAACTAGTAGTTGAAACGACAATTAAGCAATACCCGCCATCACTGGGGCCCAGCTCAGCCATCTACTGGGGCCCTTCACATGCCCAAATTCTGGGGGGCAGTGTGGCCATCAGATTTTAAAACCTCCCCAGGTACTGTGAACATGAAGCCCCATGTCAAAGAGCCTTCTCCTCTCTCAATGACTCCCATCTCCCC
>NW_026000242.1:6400221-6430313 GCF_001458135.2 Marmota marmota marmota | reverse complement strand
CCCGCCCCCCCACCTTCTTGTCCTCCTTTAATCCTTCGTTGTTGATTCTTAAAACAGCCTCCTGGGGTAGGCAGGGATCCTTAGCTCTATGGGACTTAAGGGGCTTACGGAGGCTAGGTGTCACACAGCTAATCGCCAGTGGAGCTGGGACAAGGCCCAGATCCTCCCAGTGCCCAGCCTCCAGTGGATACCCCAGGGCAGAGCCTCCCATTGGGGGAGGGTTTGAACTGCATCCGAATGTGGCTCACTTCATGGGGACCAGGAAGAAACCACTGTCACCATGCAAGTCCCAGCATCGTCCTCCTCACAGTGTGGCCTGTACTGACCCTGCAGGGAGCCGGGCCAGCCCCGTCTGGCTGGAAGCAAACTCAGGTCAGGGTGGGTTCAGATGCGGATGGACAAACAGCTGTCAGGGTTTGCCATCAATAATTATGCACAGAAAACAGTTGGCAAAGAACCTACTGCAGAATCCAGCCTCCCAGGCTGCTCTGATGCGCAGGTCCTTTCAGTATTCGTGGACTTGGAATCCGTGTTCATACTGGGAGGGTCACTTAAGTCTCCAGTGGTGGGGCTTGGTTCCCCTGCCTGTTTGGGGGGACAGTACCAACTCACTGGCTGCTGTGTTGGTAAAATGAGAACACCAAGGTGGCAATGGTGCTCAAGATGGAGAGAAACCACTGCTCAAGCGCCCTTCAGCCTGGGGAAGGGCTGTTGGCCTCCGCAGCCTTTGAGTCTCGGCTCCAGCCTCTAGCCTCCCTCACGCCCCGAAATCAGGGGAGCTGGCTTTTGGGAACAAATTCTACTTCTGACCCTCAGGGCCTGAAATTCTGACCAGAATGAGTTTGTTCTCTTAGAGTTGGGGATGATCTCATGGAAGTGGACGTGTTTACGGAACCAGGGGCAGGGAATTCCATTGGTTTGTTCAACGTGACAGTCCCGTAACAGAATCTCAGGAAGGAAGGGATCTGGGGGCCATCATCGGTACAGTTAGTCATATGGCTCCTGGATCTCCTGTGTCTGCTAGTGACGCCTCTGGCGGCAGGGTTCTTACTACCTTCCAAGTTCTCCACGCAAATTCACCCTCCACTGTCCCTTTAGGCTGGGGCACCGCTCAGCTCTGAGCAGTCGGAGCTGGGGAAACGGATGCTGCTCTTGGGGTTGACAGGGGCTTGGGAGGTGTCCATGCAGCCACAGGAGTCCAGAATTACAGAGGCTGGGAAAAGGGGACAGAGAGAGGCCGGGTAACGGGTACAGCGGCACAGTTGGCTAGGAGGAATGACTTCTGTTCTACAGCACAGTAGGATAACTGTGGTTGACAGCGATTAATAGCATATTTCCAAATAGTTTGTGGGGTCCTGGTGATGCCCCCATGACCCGGAACAATCCCCTCCCCGTAGTAGAGAGGAGTTTGAATGTTTCCAACGCAAAGAAATGAAATACGTCAGTTACTCTGGTCTGATCATTAAGATACACACGTATTGAAATGTCAACTGTATCACACAAATCCGGATAGTTACTGTGTGTCCCTCCCCCTCCAAACCAACTGGTTCCAGTAACCTTTGGCCTAAGTTGGGCCAGCAGCCCTGACATGCTCCGGGGAAGGATGTGCTGCTATTGATGCG
This sequence comes from Marmota marmota marmota, assembly GCF_001458135.2. Lineage (NCBI taxonomy): Eukaryota > Metazoa > Chordata > Mammalia > Rodentia > Sciuridae > Marmota > Marmota marmota. The sequence continues at coordinate 6,428,691 of NW_026000242.1, read as the reverse complement.
TGTGGTTTGTTCCTTTCCTTTGTTGTGTAGTATTTCATCTCTCACGATAGTGCAGTTGGTTTTCGATTGCTGATAGACATTTGGATTTGTTCCAGTTTTGAGTGAACGAGTCTCACATGAATGAATCCCACAAACAGAAGGTGGAGCCAAAGAAGCCAGACTCCAAAAAGAGCACACAGCACATAATTAGATCTTAGGCTTTTCTTGGGTGGGGGAGGGGAGGTCGGGACTGGAAGGGGAATGAGAGGCTTGTGGGGTCCTGGTGATGCCCAATTCTTGAGTGATGCAATGATTATGCAAGTATATTTACATCCGGAAAAATCATTAGGGTGCACATCTATCATCTGTGTCCTTTGAAACACATGTGTTATACCTTAAAACAGTTATTTGAAAAATTATGACCCAACCGTGATTAATATTAAAAAAATAATACTATAATGACTAACATTACCGGACTTCATAATTTTGTATGGAGGTGCATCCGATGGTGGGAATTTGAAGGGAAATACTGACATTTTCACAGTTATAGCTAAAAGTCTAGCAATAATAAAGACATTATTATTCATGAAAATTTATTGACTATCACTACATGTTGGATACTGTTCCAAATATTTTCCATGTATTAATTTATTGAATCCTCACAATAACACTAGGAGGTTAATATTCTGATTTGCAGGAAACCCAGAAAGGTTAGGAAGGCCCTGAAAGGTCACACTCTCATCAGAGGTGAAGCTGGGGACACCTTCTGAGTCGCAGGGAATCTCAACTAATGGCAGGCTTGGATCTGTTCTGGGGGACCCTGGGCTGGGGGCAGAGCTCTCCAAGAGAGGCCTCTGGCTCAAGTCTTTCTGGACAACAGAGAGGAAACCCACCCCCTTAGTGTGGATGTTGTGATATTTTTAAAAAGAAGTAAATAAGCCTCATCATTTGCATGATATTTCACGCTGACTCTGCCTCTCAAACTGTTGTTCCATCTACACATGGCACTGTGGGATGCCTGCGATATTTTATAAAGTTAATAACTTTCTCTTAATTGGATGAGTTTATAGAATAGTCTGCGCAATTAACAATAATTACGCCAAAGACACTTTGATTCCAAGGGTGCTCCACAAACATTGGCGTATTAAGCCATTTAGGGGAAAAAAACAACAACCCACAGCACACTGGTGCGACTCGAGGGCACACAGCTCACTCGCCACCGAACTCCCTGGCGCCCCGTGACCCGGATCAGTCCCCTCCCCGTTTCCAGGCCGTGGGAAGGTGGGGCTTCTCCAAGTGCTAGAAAAGAAAAGACTCAGGTCACCTTCCAGCACACTCCCCCAGGAGGGAGGGGGGCTGGCAGGCCAGGTCCTGTGGCCACCTGTTGGACACACTGTCTGTGCCCAGGTAACCATGTAGGACGATGTCCCCAAGCGAGGTGAGGACTCCTACCCAGCGAGGCCTGGGAGTGCCTGGCCCCCTCTCCTTCTCTCAATTGCGCTACCTTTGATCTCAACGATACCTTTTCAGGATGACTTCTCATTCAGAAAGGACAATTGCCTGGGACCTGGAATTCAGAGTCACTTGAGTCAAATTTTTGACCTATTCAATACAGTTCCCTTCACAAAGTTGTAGACACTCACAGTTGGAAAGGACCTCACTGGGTCCTTGGACGGCTTCTCCACCATTCTACCAGGTGGCCATTGAGTTTGGCTGGAACACCTCCACTGACGGGACCCTCTCTACCCATTAATGACATCTGTCCGTTTTAAGATAGCTTTAATTATGAGAAAAGCCTTCCGTAGAATAGAGCTAAAATTTATCTCCCGGGAACTTCCGCCTGCTGGCTCTATTCTGGAAAATTAAGTGGATTCCCACTTTTACACGACAGCTCTTCAGGAATTCGGCACCTGCTGCCCCCCACGGCCCCAAGTCCTCTCTGCTGCACGTTGATGAGGCCACTTCTTGTAACCTTCACGGCCATTCCAAGCCAATTTCAGAAACCCAACCATCTAAACAGCACTGCAGATAAACTGTGGCCCTGTAACAAAATGGATCCCTTGGTTGAAAGTGGCCACACACAGCCTGCATCATCTCTTTGTAAAGTCTTTAGATTCGGTTTGAAAAAAAAAAAAAAAGCAAAACAAAACAGTGTCACTGCAGGGAAATAGATGCTTGTACTTGAAATTGGGGAAAGAAGAAGGGAAGGGACAGGCGTACCTGTGGATCAGGGAGAGGGCCCCCGAGTTGGCCTTACCCTACCCAACACCAGCACCTGCGGGAGGGTCCCTCGGCCTCCACTGGGAGAGTCCTCAGTGCCACTCCTGCTCATGGGGGGGGGGTGTCCTGGGAGAGACCTTCCAAGTACACGCTGCTGGATAATTCAGAAGCTGTGCTCTTTGTCTCTCGGATTTCGGTATCCAGCCTGCCCCAAAGCACCCACCCAGAGGAGCTCCTGCAGCCAATTCCTGACCCATCTTCTCTGCGTCCTCTCCATTTCCTCCCCGGCTCTGCTCTTGTCTTTATGGTTCTAGCTCGGGGCGCCTGTGCCTGGCCCATCTGTTCAGTCCCATATGCTTCCCGCAAGGACTGCCAAGTCAGGCCTGGTGCTCAGTGACTCTGCTCCAGCCCCAGGCGGCTGGTCTCAGGCTTTCTCGTCCAACCTGGTCGCTAGGAAACAGCTGCTGCGCCAGGCCAGGCCTTGGACTCGGTCCTCATACAGCAGGGCCATGGCGGTTGACCTAAGGCCGCGACGGGCACCCAGGCCAGCCTTCCTCAGGCAGGAGATTCACCCCGAGGGCACAGATCCTTGGAGAGGGGAGTCTGAATAAGATCTCCATGACTAGAGGGTTGGCTCACGGGAAATCTACAGACCATGAGATGGAGAAATAGTTTGGGGAAAAAAAAATTAGAATTTGGAAGAAAATGGAAAATATGTGTAATCTCTTTCGGTGCCCTTTGCAAATCTGTAGTTCCTTTTTAGCTGAAGAACTTGAAACTGGATTACAGATAACATGGTTTGATTCCAAAATATTCATGTCGATAGATGTAAAGGGGTCTAAATGAAGATATGGGGGAAAAAAGATGGCTACATTTTAGAAAAGCAAGGTTCGTCTGTTTTATGGTACCTTTCTGGTTGGTGGAGATGAGGTAGATCTTATGAGCTTGGATTTACACCTGCCCAGCAGGTCACAGGCTACCCTCACTTGGCAAGTTCTTATGGCAGGTCATTAAAAATCATGATTCAGGGGAAAATGTGGTCTTAGGGGCAAAATATCGGAGTTCAAACTCTGACTCTTCAATAGCTTTGTGACCTTGGGAAACTTCTTTGAGCCTCAGTTTCCCTGTAAAATGGGGATGATAATTTCAATCCTATGCATCTAGTGAGAAAATGCGTTAAGACGAACTTGGTAAAACATTCAGCACAGAGCTTGGCACACAGTGGTATTCAATCATTGCTGGGTCAAGAGTGGCTTGGGGAATGACAGCCTTGCAACTTTGAGGTCCCAAATGGCAATAGTCCCAGAACAGAGCCCCAGCTTCCCCAGAATACCTGAAAATCTATCTGGGTAAAGCCCTTGAAGTAGAGGAAGCAGCTCGGATCAGCCTTCGTGGGGAAGTGGCCCAGCTTCTCTTCACAAAGCAGCGAGAGGTCTGAATCTCACCAGCCACCAACAGTGAAGAGCTGGAAAAATCGCTCTCTCTGCCCAACCAGTACCTGTACACGCTGCCAGCTTCCTCTCCCTCCTCCCTCCCCCTCTCCTCTCTCTCTCCCCCGACACCCCTTCCCCTTAGATTGGATTCCAGTTTTATAAGGCCATTCTGACACCTACAGCCAACCAACTGCTCCGCTTAATAGGAAAGACACTGTGACCAAAATTAACTCCAGTGGGGAGATTTCCAAGCCATTGCTCAGACGGCTCATCTGCTTGCTACCGGTGTGGACGAGGCCCTCACTTTGCCACAACTCCACAAGCCTTCTTCTCCTGCTCATGTCTAGGAGGAACCCCCCAGCTCCCAGAAACCCATTTCAGGCCTAGGTAGGCAGAATGGTGTGAGCACCTCCTGGGGACAAGTAAAGACCAAATACACAAGATGAAGAGTCGGTACGGAGAGCTAGAGAGAATGGATTTGGAGTCAGACAGATTAATTCCAGTTCCATTTTCACTGCTTATGAGCTGGGTGACCTTGGACAAATCACTAAACCTCTCTGGGTCTCAGTTCCCCCAACTGCAAAATGGGGGCAATAATAACTATTGGGTAGAGTGATTGTGAACAATAAGGAAGAAAATGCATGTGAAAATGGTTCCTGTAATACCAGGCACACATAGTAAGTATTCAAGAGATAATAGTAGACATTCAATTGGTGCTAAATTTCAGCTTTGAGGCAGAGACAGTAAAATCTCCCAGGCTGTGAGAATTTCATACTTTCAGCTGAGCAGTTGACTGTGTTTGGACATGGCGTTGGAAACTGAAGCTGGAAAAATACTTGTGCTGCATTCAAAGCCCAGCTCAAAATTCCCCTCCATTGATTAAACCACTTGAGTTTTATTGTTCTTTTTGTTGATTGCTCTTTAGCACTTATGAGCACAACTGAGACCACAGAGAACACTCAATTATGAGTAAACATGACAGGTGGACGCCTAACTCGCACACCATTAGGAACAATTGTATTCGCTGCCATTGGAAACCCGAAGGTTAAGCAATTTTAGGTGACTCAGCGCTGACACCTATCTGTGAGGTCTGGTGCAGCAGACCAGCTCTATTAGACCCACAGGAACCCAGTGAGAACAGGCTTCAAGGGTGAAGTCAGGGGATTCAGAGTCTCAGGAAAAGAAGCTATCTGTATGTTAGCAAGTTAGTTTTCTTAAAAATTGTTAACATACTTGCATCTTGTTGTTCAACCAGAGTCTAAGATTCCAAGAACCCAGCTGTATTTCTTTGGGGGAAAATAACTTGGCTATGGCATTAGAAGCTTGTAGGTCATGTAGTTTAGGCAAGTTGTTCAACACCACTAAATTTCTTTTCCTTATCTCTACAATGGAGATAATATTCACCCAGAGGATTAATTAATTTTGGTATTGCTGAGGATTGAACCCAGGGCCTTGTGCAGCCTAGACAAGCATTCTGTCTCTGAGCTACACTCCCAACCCTACCTCGCAGGATTATTTTAAAGATGAAATGAGGTAACGTGTGAAAGGACTTTTTACTTAACTAGCTGGGTGTTCATGGGCAAAGTATGTAGTTGCTTTGAACCTCAGTTTTCCAAAGGGGTCCTCACAAAGTCACCACAAAGGTCAAATGAAAGAATATGTTTTATAAAAAGTGTCCTGTAAATTGAAGTGTTGTTTTAATATTTAGTTATTATCATAGCAAGGATTCCAGAAGGCCTGAAACTTAGGCTACCCGCATTCTGTATTTGCTGAATGAATGGCATGATAAGACACTGTCTAGTGAAGGTTCTGACATCTGCCAAAATGAGGACCCCCCCAAGCTAAAAGGAGAAGTCTGGTGAGACTACTTCCAGGCTGGTTCCCCCATCAAATCCATCCCAAGGGGCCAACAGCCGGGAAGCCCTGCAGATATGAAGGAGACGTGCTTCCTTCCCATGGAGATACACACCCTCTTTGGTGTGAGACGACGAAGCTGAGAAGCTACCATCTGTAAGATGTAAATTTTGATTTGTCTTCCAGGAGCAGGGACAGGTTGTACAAAGTTGCCCTCCCTCCTCTCCCCTGTGACTGATGGTGTCGAGTTCGGAGGGAGCTGGCTGGCAATGGCAGTGAGCTGACAGCCCATATGTGGATCCCATACCCGAGCAGCCTGGGCCTGAGAACACTGTCCTAACCAACCGAGCCTGGCTGTTCCCCCCATGCTTGTGTGGAGGAATTTTCTGCATTCCAGGGCTCCCACTCCTCTGCAAGGTCCTGGACGAAGGAGATCACAGTTCCTGTTTCGTGTCAGGTTGTTCCTAGTGTATTCAGTTCAGGTGACCAGGGCCCTAATCCAGTGGGGATGAGTGGAGCCCAGGACCCAGGCCCTGCAGTAACACTGCAAAGGAAGTCAAATTCACCTCAAGGTCCTAGGTTTCGGTGCTCCTCATTTTCCCAGCCAAGGTACCCAGCACGCAAGACGTTTCCTATATTGTGCTTCTAAGGAGCCTATAGGTAACAGGTTCAGTAAGTGACACAGATTATATACTACTCATATTGCTGAGTTCCTACTATGGATCAAATGCTGCAGGTGATACACAGGTAAGTTCTACTGGGTAGAAATTCTTCTGCTGGGTCAGCCAGTGTGATTGCTGACCTTAGATGAGGCTGGGTTGAGCTCAAATGCTGATTCTACCACTTACTAGCTGTGTGGCCTTGGGCATGTCATTTAATATCTCAAAGCCCTCTCCCTACCGCTCCTCGCTCTCACAGAACACGAGAGGACTGGCTTTTCATCAGCGGAGACCCCACCTGTGAGGATGGAGTGCATCTACTTGTCTAGAACAGGATCTGGGCTCAGTCTCAGCTCCAGCACTCACCGGTTCAGAACCTTGGGTAAGGTCATGAGGCTCAGTTTCCTCACTTCCAGAGTGGATACAATGTTAATTCTTATTTCTTGGTATGGATGTAAGGTTAGATGAGACACTGCCTCTAAAACACACAGCCCAGTACCTGGGACATGGAAAATGTTCAGTGAATTTGTCTCTTACTATTTTACCAAACCTCCCAACAGACAAGGCAACAGAAGTTCCAAAAGCTCTGGGCCTTGAACCCAGGCCTTCTGGCATGGCAGCCTGGTGGACACTTCCATTGAAGGATGCTGACCAATCTGCATAATGTGTGTTAAGACACTACAGGAGGATAATGGCTCTATGTCCCTCTGCATAAAAACACAGTGACAATGGAACCACCATCTGACCCAGCTATCCCATTTCTTGGTCTATACCCAAAGGACTTAAAGCATACTATAGTAATGCAGCCACATCAATGTTTATAGCAGCTCATTCACAATAGCTAAACTGAGGAACCAACCTAGGTGCCCTTCAACAGATGAATGGATAAAGAACTGTGGTGTATATACACAATGGAATATTACTCAGCATTAAAAGAGAATAAAATCATGGCATTTGCAGGTAAATGGATAGAGTTGGAGTATATCATGCTAAACAAAGTAAGCCAATCCCCCCAAAGCAAAGGCCAAATGTTTAAGTGGATGCTGATCCATAATGGGAGGTGGGCATGGGAAAAATGGAGAAACTTTGATTGATCAAATGGAGGGGAAGGGAGGGGACAAGGGGGCAGGAAAATGGTGGAACGAGATGGACATCCTTACCCTAGGTACGTGTATGACTGCACGTATGGTGGGATGCTACATCGTGTACAACCAGGGAAATGAAAAGTTGTGCTGGCATTGTGTGCAAGGACTCAAAATGCATTCTGCTGTCTTTTATACCCAATTAGAATAAATAAATAAATAAATAAAATTTTAAAAAATACAGTGACAATTCCCACAAGAGCTGTCAGGACTTAGTCCAAAGAGAGTGACACTGCGTGTCCAGGGAGAGTAAAGGACAGGTGGGAGAAACAGAACAGCTTAGCTTCATTAAATGACTAACTTTCTTTTTACCATTTGTTGGTTTCAAATTAAAATAAGCCTCGCTGACTGGCAAAGCCACCCACCAGCTTCAAACTTGAGAGGCTCAGGAGAACCGGAGGGACAGCATCACAGGGCACTCACGGAGCAAGGTGAGGAGGGCACAGAGCCAGGAGGACAGCCACTGCAGGCCTGCAAAGGGGACGGGCCTATTCAGTAGCCCCCAAAGAATGTCCACATCTGTCCTTGACCTTGTGGCTCTTGACAGAGTCATGAATGGAAAGGCCACAGACACTGCAAAGAGAAGCAGATTGGGCTGTTCAAAACCCATCTGTAAACGAGTGAGGGAGAGAGGGGACAGTCAGCCCAGCACACGTTGAAAAGAAACCACCAGAAGCTTTGGGGTTTGACCCTTTGGGTTCTGTGATTTGGCTTTTCATTTACGCCTCGAGTATGGGTAAGACGGTCCCGTATGCACTCTGGTGGCCCCAGCTCATAGCCTTGCAGTGATCATGTGGCCCTTTAACTCATCCATCGTGGCCTGGTCATGGAAGCACCCGCCCCCATCCACCCTCCTTGGAGAGAGTGCGTGAGCTCTGGGTTCCGGTGCAGCCCTACCTAGAGCCCAGCCTGGGGGGGGGCAGTCAGCCTGTGGGGAACACAGGCCATCTAGCAAGGATTCCTCTGGCAGGGGCAGAGGAGAAGGAAGGGAGAGCAAGCGTGAAGGTAGGACTGGCATTTGGGGTGGCAGTTCCTAAATTTATGTGTACATGGGAGTCACCCAGGGAGCTTCAAAACCCGCCTGTGCTGGTCTCGGCCCTACACAGGGTAATTTAATTGGTCTGGGATGTGGCCTGGGTGCAGGATGTTTCAAGTGGACCCCAGGTGATTCTGAGGTTGCCTCCACCCCCAACAACACATTCTCTGGGGGGGGGGCGGAGTCTCACAGAATGCTGGGGCAGGGAGTCTAGTGGAATGTAACCTTAGAATAAAGGGATTTCCGGCCCTGGGGAAGTACCCACCTGCTTTCAAAATGGCCACTTCTCCCTCCTTCCTAGCACCTGCCACTCCTTCACTAGGACAAAGCTCTTTATTCCACGGTGAGAGATAAGGCTTAAAACAGCAATGCCCTTGGGAGAAGAACAGAGTGACTCAAATTCACACTAAGCTATAAATGACTGATGACGAGGGAGAGAGGCTTAGCCATCTCCACAGCCTGCTATGGAGGGAGTGTGGAAATAATAAAGTCAGAGAGGCCCCTGGTTTTAGAAAAGAGGAAACCAGGGCCCAGAGGTGAGACGCAATGTGGTCAAGACCATCTGCTCAGCAGGTCACAGTAAAGTCTGGGGAGGAGAGGAAACTTCACCTTGGCCTTGACTGTCAGCAACAAATGTTCTGTAGTTATCTGAGAGGGTCTTTGTATCAGAAGTTTTTCTGCCCCAAAATGGCATTCAGACACATGTTGGGCATTTTTCGATTGGCAATGCTTGAGCTGCTAATATTGGCATCTGGGGAGCAGAGCCCAGGAACACTAAGTAGCGTGGACCTTATGGTATAAGGTCCAGCCCTAAATGCCATTCATGCACCCTTTGAGAAACACCGTCCATTGCAGGGCTGCAGCAGCTGACAAGACCCACCTTTCTCCAAGGCCCGCTATAGGAGCAGTGTCCCAGGTTTGGTAGCTTGGCCTTCACATCGGCAGAGGAAGTTAACTAGCCCCAGGTAAGTCCTTCAGGCACAGCGAGGCCAGCAAGTGGGAGGCTGTGTTTCCCACAGTGCTCTGGGACGTTGCCCATCTCTGGGCTAAGCCCTGGATCCCCAGGAGCTGGAGACCTCCTTACCAGCTTCAGGTTGGAGGGTAAGAGCACCTCTTGGGTCAGCATGGCCCCCTTGTGCTGGGACCTTCCCCTCTTCGGGCGTGAGACTTGCTCAGAGAACCAGCCCACATCCCGCCCGCCTCTGCTCAGCCTTGGCTTCTGTGGGCCACACAGTGAGGCTTTACAGGGTGGGCTGCTCTTTCCTGAGCAGACAGGCCCCCGCCTCATGTTGCCAGGGCCCTGAGCAGGAAATGTAGGCATTCATGCTGCACCTGAGCTGCTCAGGGGGGCCCTCTCCTTTAATCTCAGCTTATTTGTCCTTTCTTGCTTTGACAGTGGGGCGAGGGTAGATAGATAGGCCATCACTAGGTAGTGAGAGTCTGGGTTTTTTTTTTTTTTTTGTACTGAGGATTGAACCCATGGGCACTTGACCACTGAGCCCCAGCCCTTTTTAAAATTTCATTTTGAGACAGGGTCTCGCTGAGTTGCTTAGGGCCTCACTAAGTTACTGAGGCTGGCTTTGAACTCGCGATCTCCTGTCTCAGCCTCCCAAGCCACTGGGATTACAGGTGTGTGCCACTGCACCTGGCTGAGTCTGGGGCTTTTGATTCACTGGGCCACAATCTTCTCTGAGCCTCTGTTTTCTCATCTATAAGCAGTGCTGGCAAAGCAGCTTGCCTTAGGGCAGTGACGACAGACGAGGCAAAGGATGTCAGAGTGTAGGGCAGGCTCTCCGGCCGTGCACAACAGGCCCTTCCTATGCGGGGATGCTTATGCTGTCATCTTTCCAGGCATGGGGAGCCCCTCCACCTCCAGGGTCCAGCTCCCCTGAACTGCTGCTCTGGGGCACATTCTTTACATCTTGCCCACCTGGGACAAGATTCAGGGTGCTTGGTACCAGCCGCGGGCACACAGTAGGGCAGATCTCATAATGTGCTCCATGGGACCTGTTAGCGGCCCACTTCAAGAAGGAGCCGGAGAAAAATCTACAAATGAAGTCAGCCAGGCCCCAAGGCAGTGGCTCCTATGAGAGTTTACATTCAGGAGGCTGAGCTGACATTTATGGTGGGAAGTTTTATCTCTGTGGTAAATAACCTCTAATGGTGTAGGTCATTACACTAATTACAGCAGATAATTAATTTTCTAATTCTTTTTTTTTTTTTTTTTTTTTTTAGGTGGCCACCTATTACTAGAGAAGCGTAATTTATTCCTTTTCTTCCTGGGTGAACGTGGCTGGGCTCAACCCCATATCCTGCCTTGCCAGCATCTGAGGTGGGGGTTTCCTCCTTAGCCCTTGGCCCACTAAGATGCCAGTAGAGGGGACAAAGAACTCCCCACCCCTCTTCTCCCTCTTAGGTGGCTTCATTTAAAAGTTCATTCCTTGTTCCTCCTGAGAACTGGAACCTCCAAAACCATGAACCAAAATAAACCTTTTCTTTTTTAAAGCTAATTTCCTCATGTATTTTGTTACAGTAATGCAAAACTGACTAATACAACCATCTTCATGCCCCCTTCTGAATGCCTGCATTCATGGTTCTCCTCCATTTCAATGCCAGGCACTGCGTTCTAAGAACATTCTGTCTGTGGTCTGCAGCCTGGCTCAGCTTTCTTTATCTGCCCTATTGCCCTTTGGTCAATGGACATGTGGGCGGGTGGCTATTTTTAGGTTTTAATGGAAGGTCAGTCTTATTCCCTTTATGGGTGGAGCACCTGATAGAGCCAACCACTATCAGCTCCCCACACCACCACTGCTATGGTATGGCCAAGTGTCTTCAAAGGCTCAGGGGACTATTGGTACTGTGGACCTTTAGAAGGAGGGGACTTAAGGAGTCCCTTAGGTTATTCAGGGTGTGCCTTCAAGTATTTTGGGATCCTAGTCCATTCTCTCTCTCACTTGTTTCCTGGCCTGTGAGTTTAGTGGTTTACTTTATGTATGCTTCTGCCATGATATGCCTCCCTCACCAGAGGCCCAAAGAATGGGACCCTTGATCTTGGACTGGAACCTCCAAAACCATGAACCAAAATAAACCTTTTCTCTTTTAAAGCTAATTTCCTCATGCATTTTGTTACAGTAATAAAAAACTGACTAATACAATCATCTTCATGCCCCCTTCTGAATGTCTGCATTCATGGTTCTCCTCCATTTCAATGCCAGGCACTGCATTCTAAGTACATTCTGTCTGTGGTCTGCAGCTTGGATCAGCTTTCAGCTCAATAACCACAGCCTTTCACATGAGTTTATCTTTATAGTCTCCAGGAGGAAACTTTGGGAACTGCCATGCCAAGCACTCGGCATATCTTGTCTCATTTAATTTTTGCAGGGGATTTCAACACCCTTATTTTGGAGCTGTGGAATCTGAGACTCAAAGAGGTTAAGTACCTTGTCCCAGATCACCCCCCCTGGGAATGTGGACAAGTTGGCATGGGCATCTACTCAAAGCCCAAGAACTTCCCCTTGCCCTTTATGCCCCATTGCCCATTAGTCTCTGTTTTTATCCATCACTGGGATCCTCACGCCCGCTGTGACCCTGTAGACTTCATGAGTGTTCTGTTTTCCAAACTCCTGCAGCTCTGATCAAGTGGCTCCTCTTCCCTGTGGGTCATAGACACCTCTGCCCCTTCCTCAGTTTCCCAGAGAGACCATCCTGGGCGTGAGCACTTGGGGCTTCCCAGTAGTTAGCCCTGTATTTTAGAGGATTAATGTTGGATAAAACCCCTTTTCACACTTAATGCATTGGCCCTTGCAATAACTCCGTGAGGGATACACTGTGTGTCATTATTCCAATTTCTTTTCTTTTTCTGTATTTTTTTGGTGGTGGTGCTGGGGAAGTCCAGGGTTTCCACACGCTAGGGAAGCACTCTACCCATGAGCCACATCCCCAGCCCCTCATTACTCCAATTTCAAAGTCAGGAGACTGAGGTTCCCACGGTGACAGAGCTGAGTAGATGTAAAGACAGAACTGGAACCAGACTTCTTGCCCTCGCCAGGGGCTTCCCTACCACAGCATCTGCTTAGGCAACTGGGTAAAGGATGGGTCCGATCTCCAGCTCCCACCCTCCAGCCCAGCAGAGCAGCCTCTGTGGAGTAGGCACTCCCAGGCTTGGGCGCGGCCCATCCTTGGGGACATTGGGTGAGGAGGGAACGGCAGGGGCTAGACCCTGCCTCACCACCTTCCCTGGTGCAGTCAGAGGCACTAGCATCAGGTGTCCTCGTCTGTAAAATGTCAAGATCTTTATTAAACCTAAAATTTGTAACCTTGAAGGTGACTTCCAATCGGGTCTACTCTGATTCTTTGGTTCCTTCCAGGATTTCTGTTCACTCCTGGGGACCCTCCTCCATGGAAGCTCTTTTGTGACACATTCCCCCTTGACCTGCCCTCCTGGGCCCACAGCACTTGCTTTTCCTAAATGGTGATCCCTCCTGGCTTTACTGGGCTACACTCCTCTTGGATGGAGGTGCCTTGGGGAGGGACAGTGATATGTGGACTTATGTCCTCTTACTCTCCTCTCCAGAACCAGGAGCTATTTCTCTTGGAAGCCAACTGGCCCAACCCACCCATTTGACAGGGGAAGGAAGGGAGGCCTAGCGAAAGCACCTGCCCCAGGTCCGATTCAGACCTAGACTTGAGGCTGCCGGGCTCCTCCTCCAGCGCTCCTTCTATTCCAGCCAGCTACTGGCCCGACAGGGTCTACCCCCAGCGGCCCCGCCTCTCTTGTGGGGAGCCTAGGATGTAGTGGTCAGGATGGGCATCAGAGACAGCAGGCCCTGAGCAGGGCCTACCCAGGTGGAACATGAACTTGCCAAATTTGGGTGGAAATTAAACACGGCAGATTGATCAATGCTAATAAGGCTTTTTGAAAAAAACAAAAATAGCAACAAATCTAGGGATTAAAATAAAAGATAATGAAGAAACATCAGCTCTACTTCAAGCATAAATCTGCTCAACAGAGAGCAGGCACAGTTATTTTCTCTATTGCACTTTGCTATCTGGAGCATGGGGTGGGTGTGCCTGTGTAGGGTGTGTTGGGAGTGAGGTCTGGTTTGGGAGGCTCAGCCATGTGGACAGGAGGTGCCCTTGGCAAGGCAGAAGCATCCCTGGTGCAGAGACCTGAGCACCCCCAGTTGTCCCCAGCCCTTCTCTAAGAGGCCACATCAATGCTGGCTGACTGGGAGGATAGACAAGTTCCAAGGTTGCTGGTCCCCAAGCCAGGAGGCTGCAGAAGGTGATAGCTGCCCATGCCAAGCACCGTAGGCCTGGGACTGCTGGGCAGGGAGATCCGGGGACTGTCTGGAGATAGTACCATCTCATCCCAGGAGGCAGCAGACGGGGCGGCTGCCCAGACTGGGCAAGGGTGTTGCGAAACTATGATTTAAGACCGTCAGGCGAGAGAGCAATAGAAACTGCAAGAGACAATCAATGGGACAGAGGGACAGAGACAGGGAGACAGATGTGATAGAGAAACTTCCAGAAAGCGTGAAAATGTGGGGGAGGGGAAGAAGGAAGAGGGGTTTAGAAAAGAAAGAAGAGTCCCACGAAGCCCCACAAGAACCCTAGAGATGGCCAGCTGGGGCAGGGGACAGCAGACTGCACACAGCCTCTGAGTCCCTGTGGAGAAAGGACCAGCGGTTATCCCCTGCTGCCCTTTTGACCTCCTGGGGGACACAGGAAGGACCTGCCCTGACCAGAGCTCCTTCCTGTCTCTTCTCACTGTTCCCTAACCTGCCAGCAGCAGGGTGGGAAGAGTCATGCCTCAGGGTCAGGTCCACTACATGGTCATCATCACTACATGGTATTTCAGAGTGGCAGCTCAGTGGCCTTGGAGATGTGCACATCTCCACCTCAAACCCCGCAGCAACTTCTTCCACCCAGGGGCTCCCAGGATGTCCGGGCTGTGGACTGGGGACATGCTGCTGGCCAGGCAGCTTCCCCCAGGGCACTGGGTGTGGCAGAAGTTCCATGGCCCTGTATCCAGGTCCACAGACACTCTGTGAAGTAGGAATGGTGCAGCTGCCACTTTACAGATTTGGAAACTGAGGCACAGAGGAGCCCAAAAGCCAGAGTAGCAGACAGAGCCTGGTGTGACTTCCCAGTGACTCCAGAGGGCAGGGGGAGGAATGTGTCCCGACAGAGCATCTTTCTTGGAATATTTTGGTGTGGTGACAGAGCACAGCAGGGAGAGAGTGGCCAGGTTCCATTCCCAGCTCCGACACACCACCCAGTGTGACCTTGGGCCCCTCCCCTGAACTCTCTGCGCCTCCATTTCCTCATCTATAAAACATCATTTAGGTCAAAGCTTGGTGAAGACTGGATGAAAGAGGGTACTAAAGCGCTCAGCATGGCGCCTGTCACACAGTAGGCACTCAGTAAATGTGAGCGTTGACATTTTACAGGAAGAAGAGCAGCTGTGACCCCAGTGTAGGGGGACGGGTGGAGGGAAGGAAGGGACCCTCGGGAAGGTACAGGGCCTCTGGGGAAGAACTGGACCGCCTTCCTGGTGCTGTGGCTGGAGGTTCTGCCTGTGGGGTCCTGCGAGTTCAAGGGAAGCCCCAGATCTTAGCCCCTGGAGTCCTTTGCTACTGCTGGATCCCCGCAGGGGCCTTCTGGTGGTTGGACAGCCTGGGCTGCAGGCCCTGGGCAGAGGGCGAGAGGGAGGCCTGCCAGGGTTTCTGGGGCCGCAGCCTCACCTCTTCCTCTATTCATATATTCAGGGATCCCAAGGAAGCCCT
This sequence comes from Marmota marmota marmota, assembly GCF_001458135.2. Taxonomy (NCBI): domain Eukaryota; kingdom Metazoa; phylum Chordata; class Mammalia; order Rodentia; family Sciuridae; genus Marmota; species Marmota marmota. The sequence goes on along the minus strand of NW_026000242.1, from coordinate 6,413,580 downwards.
AGAGGAGAGCCGTGGCTGCAGGCCCAGGCCACCTGGCAGGCCCCAAATCATCCTTTTAGTGTCCTCCCTGCCACTGGATCCTAGAACTGGCTGCTGTCTGGGTCTTACAGGAGATCAGAGAAAAGAGTTCGGTTCTGCTTAAACAGCAGTCCCTTCTGGGACATCTGCATTTCAAAAGAAGCCCAAAGGGAGAGAGTAATGCTTATCACGAAAGAATACATTAGAATATCCGACACGGGGGCAGCAGAGATCTCAGGGGCTCACGTGTGTGCGTGCATGTGTGTGAGCCTGCCTCCATGTGCACGCGCTCCAGCCTCCCATCACTCCTCCAATCAATCATCTGCCATCGAACCATCCAACCACTCCCACTTTCCCTGGAGCAGGCCTTGAGCTAAGCTCTGGGGCGACAGAAGCCAAGGATCTGGTCCTTGTCCCTGGGGAGAAGCCCAAGCAAAGGAGAGAGGGTCTACACACAGGAGCCCCCTGGCCCAGCCCAGGCCCCTACTAGGCCAGAGCAGGAGGGGTGCTTAGAGGAGCAGCAAATTTTCCTGCTTACAGGTGACTGTTAGAGTTAGGAGGGACAGTGGCAATAAATTGTTACACCCTCCAGTTTGTAAGGAAAGGTCCTCCACAGCATCTTCATCAGAGGCCATCCATGTGCTGTCTTACCTGCTCCTGTGGCTGGGAAGCTCACTACCTCTCCAGACAGGCTGCTTCATTTCCAGCAGTGCTTGCTATTGGTTATGTCAACCAGGCATCCGCTCTCTCCCAGCCTCCCGGTTCCACCCTCCTGCTTTCCTCAGGCCTTTGGGGAATGGAGACTATGTTTTTTCCAGGAGTTCTAAATTTTGCTCCTATGACAAGTTCTTAGGCTCCACCAGTCTGGCCTCTCGTCCTAGGGTAGAGCAGGCCATCAAAAAGTTTGCTTTCAGGAACTAGAGCCCAGCAGCTGATCTGGTGGAAAACGCAGCGTTACAAGTAGCTCAGGAGGATGGCTAAGACTTGCACCAAGTTTGAAGGCACAGACCCGACATTTGCTCTGATCTGGGGCTTTACAAAGGGGAGTGAGCCCAGCAATTTTCCCTACTAAACAAATTCAGATTTGTGTGGGTCACTTTGTGAGATGCTCTCATTTCTCCACACCTAGCAATATTGCTTATTCGTGCATAATAATTGACGCTGCTCTTTATTAAGCATTTATTGAGAGCTAGTCACCTTGAAAAGGCTCTGTAGGTATTATCTCATTTAATTCTTCAACAGAACTTGGAGGTGGACACTATTTATTAAAGAAAAGGAAACAGGCTTACAGGAGTTAACTTGGGCCTAGGTTTACACAGAGTAACTTCAAAGCAAGAGTTCCTGGGGCTGGGGCTGGGGTTCAGTGGTAGAGCGCTCACCTAGCATGCATGAGGCACTGGGTTCGATCCTCAATAAAGGTATTGTGACCCCCATAACTAAAAATATATATACTAAAAATAAAAGTTGTGTTTAAAAAAATAAAGCAAGAGTTCCTAACCATTGGGAAACACGGCTGCCCAGGAGACCCTGGGGTCAGGTGGAATCTATGTACCTTTCAACCTTAGGATAGCACTGCGGGCCCTTCAGCCTTCTGGTCAGGATAAACAGCACAAAGGTCTCTGTCTACCATCTGGAATTTGGGGGTGACTCCTCTACTTGGAAGAGTGGGCATCTGGGTGCAGGGTGGGAATCCCATCATCCTTTGCCTGAGAGGTCACGCCCTCCCACCTGGTCACACCTGGGCCAGCCAGGGCTCTGGCCACCCTACAGTGGAGGAGATGTTTCCTCTCCCCACTGAGCATGCTGAAGGGAGAGGGAGGCGACATCTCAGCTAAATCCAGCCCTCGTGCCTGTCAATGCTGAAGGAGGCCTCCGAGTGCTGTAAAAACTGGGTTAAAAATGGCTTGGCTGTACCTATCTTATCTGCTTTGCACTGAAAGCCTTCAGCGCGTGGCAGGTTTTCACGCAGAATTCTCCTCGCTAATCCCCCTTTGTTAGCTCTGATACCGACATTGCAATACCAACCTCGTCCGGGCGATTTGAGAGGGATTACAGACCCTCAATCCTTCAGCATGTGGGAGAAGAATGTTTTCTCAAATCAAATTTTTCACAAATCTGTTTTCAAAAATAATCAAAGTGCAAATCCCCCTCAGGATTGAGGGGCGGGGGTAGGGGGGGACACGGTGGCTCTTCCACGCGCATCACGGCAGACGAGCACTGTCCTCCAGGAGGGGAGGAAGGTGCAGGCCACCTGGATGATGAGGCGCCCACCCTCCTGCCCTCTGGGCTTTCGCGCCTGCAAAGTGGGGCTCTGTGAGGGGAGGGGAGGGGAGACAGATGCCTTTGCACCGGCTGACGCTGGCCACGAGTGGTACCAAGTGTATAAATGGGGTTGGGGGGGGGCAGGGAGCAACGGTGTCAAGATTCAAGTTCAATTTCAACAGATGTGTCTTAATAACCTCTCCTGTACCCTGCACTGTGCTAGGCATCTGGGGAACGGGATGATGAATAAAATTTTCCTCTTGCCTTGAGGAAATCACAGTTTAGTAGAAAAGGAGCCTCCTGCTCAGAGCACCCTGATACACCAGGCATTTCTGGGCTGGACCGTCACTGGCCGTGGGACCTCTGGTCATGCCTGCATTGCTTTCCTGCCCCTGTGGCATCAAACTGCAGCTGTACCCCCTTCAGCTGGTCACCCTGGCACAGCAAGATAGGCCCCCTTCAAGGTCCTTACAGTTTCTGGAGGAGGTTTGGAAGGTCAGGAAAAGTCAACCTGGGTGCAAGATGGGTTGGGACTATAAATTTTGTTCAAGTTGCTCAGGGATCTGGAGTAAACCTGGAGTCTGTGCTTCCTGGGATTTGTATTAGTGATTCCTCCTTCATGCTCTGATAGCAGTGGCTGATCAGCAGGGCCCCAAAGCCGTGTCTACTTGCAAATGCTCTTCTCTCTAGCCCACCCCTCACCAATACACCTGTGAATCAGGGCTCCCAGTTGCAAGGTGGCCTTCTGGAGGCAGGTCACAGATGGGAGCTTGGGCTTCTTGATCCTCATCTGGTTTCAGGAGGTTTCTGGGACCTCATCTGGTCCCAGAAGAAGCTGAAGTCTGGCGCCTCCCAAGAGTGAAGGCCTCTGGGAATAAATGGGCCTGGAAGTCTGATCTTGTTTCTGACCCTCGACTGTGGCTAGGCACCGAAGAGAGTATGGCCAGGCCATAAGCCCTCTCCTTCCTCACCATGCTGGCCACCCACCAAGCCCCCGACCGTCTGCTCAACAGTAAGCCAATTGCCCTTTGGGGGCTGATTAAAGATAGACGCGCAGCCCTGGAGGTGACTTGAAGCTCAGTCTGCTCTCAAATGCATAACCCCAATATTTTCTTCTTAAGCAATTCTTCTGCTCTTTGATGTTCTGCAGCGGCACACAATCACATTCGGTTTGGTGCACAGAAGGGGAGGAGGAGCGGAACAGGAGGCGACAGGAGGGGGACATGGAGGGAGAGAGAAAGCCACAGCTCTGCCCGCCAATTCTTTCCAGGCAAATTCACTTTGACCATTTCATCCCTGGCTGGTCAGGAATTTCGCGAGCTGTGGGTTGTCCATCCACCGTGCCAGGGTCACAGACATCCAAGGATGTAAAGCCACTGGTTGGGTTTTATGGCTTTAAGTGCAGGACTTGTGTGTGTGTGTGTGTGTGTGTGTGTGTGTTGTAAATTCTGCGACTCACTGGTGAATTCTCCATTTCCCAGGGTGCACCAGGGACTCAAGGAGAAGGAAGCCAGGGGAGCCTCGGAGTTATTTTTGTGGGGAGGAGAGAAAAGCTAAGAAACAGGAAGAAGAGGAATTCACCTTGTGTGACATGGGAGAAGGCCACGGTGTGGCAAGTCACCAGGCTGGCTGAGAAATGAGGCTTTTGCCAAAGGTGGGTCACAGTCATGGAAATATATGGCTGGGGTCCAAGGAGGGTCACTGAGGCCCAGGTGACAGAAATGACGTGTCTGAGGGTGAAACCCATTCACAGAGCCCTCCGTCCACCTCCTTCCATCCCCCCAGAGCACGCAGCTGAATGTGGATGTCTCTACGTCCAGGTGCGTGGATTTTGGTAATTTCTCTTCGGTGCACACCCAAATCATAAGCTGAGCATTGGCTCTGTTCCCGGAAACCAAAAGCCTTGTCCCGGAAGGTCAGGGGGGGTCAGGAGCAGGGAGACCCAACGTGACAAATGATGGGAGTTCTGTATTTGAATGAAGAAAACTGAGCCCTTCCTCTGAGTGACAGCCACACGGAACAGAATTACATCCGTATTTCTCCTGGCCAGGACTTTGGGGGAATAGGTGAGTATTGTCAAGCATTCCTTTTTAAGAGCCAAGCCGTAGATTTCATTATCATATTTTAATTAAAAGGAAAAAATCCTATTAAACAATTCCCAATGCACCGGGATTAGCAGAAGCCAGCACCTGGGACCCAGGCACTCAGCATGTAGGAACACATGGACAAGAATCCTCTTCCTCAGAAATGCTGCTGCAGCTGCCCCTCGGCTCCAGCTAAGCAGGCTGGAGGGGGAGGCCCAGGCTGGCAGGCACCACCTCCACACCCCCTGAGGAGAGGGAGGGAGGGTAGGAAGTCCCCCTGCTGGATGGGAACCTGCAGACCCCTTGCTCAAAGCAGTTCTGGCCGAAGCTTGGCTTTAGAGTCAGGTACTCCTGGGCCTAAAACCCAGTCTCTCCAGGTGCTAACTGGGTGACCCTCCTCCTGAGCTGCAATTTCCTGATTTGTGAAAGGTGACGTTTCCACCTGCTTTGTAGAGTTGTTGTAAGGATTAGATCTCATTCGTGAAAGGAACCTGGTACAGAGCCCAGGTGGCAGTCAGTTAATGATCTGAATATCAAAGGGGGCTGTTATTAATTGTCATGATCATTTGTAGACAAGGCAGAGGGACCATCCCCAGAAGCTCCAGATGAAGCGTGCCCTGCTCCTGAGCGCTAGTCTGCAGCGCCACGCCTCTTGCTTCCTGGCCTTTGCACATGCTGTTCCTGGATTAGGAAGGCACTTTCTACTCCCTCATCCCGTCCTGCCCCACAGTACACTCCGCTCATGCCTCAGGTCTTGGTTTGATACCACGTCCTCCCCGGATGTGCGACTTGGGCTGGAAGGCTGCTCCTGTGCTCACATGATCCCAGCATCTCTCAGAGAATCCCAGTGGCCTGCGCCAGGGTCTGCAATTCTCCCTGAGACTGCGAGCAAGACCAGGGAGCAGGCCCTGCTGGGTATCCTCTCTCTCTCTAGCTACAGGGGTGCTCCATAAATTGTCTTCAAAAGAAATAAGTGAATCTGAGAGAAAATGAGATGTAGCTGGATGCCAGTGGAAAAGTAGCCGTGGAGGTGACAGGTTCAAACACACGCAGACAAGGGTCCCATGGGGACTGGGTTGAGGTGTGTCTTGGCCCTAAAGCTGACACAATATGGCTGCTTTAATGGAGAAGAAATCCCCAGTCCAAAGGAGCTGGATCTTCTCCTCGGGGTGGGTAAACAGAGCCCAGGGGCTGGATTCACTTCCGGGTCCTCTTTCAAATGTCCATCTACAGAGCAGAGGCCATTCTTCGAGGCCACCAAAATGGTGAGGAGACCCCATTCCTCACGTGTGCAGACACAGAGGGGGCAGAGCAGGTATGCTCAGCGGAGGGGAGATAGGCCTTGCCCATGGGCTCTCTTGGTGTTGGGCTATGCTGGGGCAGGGGCGGGGCCTGAACGTGTTCTGGGCGACTCTAGAAGGAGATCCTAAACCAGTCAGGAAACATCAGGGAGAGGCAGGTTTGGGTTCCACAAGGACTGCCAGCCGTCCCCGCTCACCCAGGACTGTCTCTGTCTCAGCACTGAAAGTCCCAGGTCTGGGAACCCCTTGGTCTGGGTAAACCAGGACAGCTGGTCATGCTAGTCCCACATAAGGCAGCAGGAGATCACGTGCACACACGTGTGTCTGTCACAGCTCTGTTGAGATGCAATTCCCATAACACACTACCCACCCACTGAGAGTGTACAATTCGCCGATTTTTAGTGTATTTATGGAGTTGTATAGCCATCATCACAGGCAATATTAGCACATTTTTCAAGACCCCCAAAAGAAATTCCATTCCTTTTTCCAACCCCACTCTACCCCCAGCATTGCTACTTTCTTCCCCGATGGATTTGCTTATTCTGGACATTTTAGGGACATGGTGCCGTAGTCCGGCTGGGCTGCTTAAGTCCGGCTGGGCAAAATAACTGAGAGGTGACAAGCAGCTTGAAGGTTGAAGCAGGAACTACTTTATTGCAAGTGATCTCAGCAGGAACTGAGAACTCAAAGTAGTGGGCACCCAAGGTAGCAGGAGCCGCTTCTCTGCCGGACTGCAGAGGTACATACACCCAACTAATTACACACAGCTTAACTTAATTGACATCATCTAGACACAGCAGTCAGTCATTAAGGACATGGAATCATACACTATGTGGTCTTTTGCTCTTTCACTTAGCATGCTTTTAAGATTCATCCGTGTTACAGCAGGAATCAGTACTTATGCTTTTTTTTCAGCCAAGTAATATTCCATTGCATGGACACACAGTATCACATTGTGTATCCATTCATTTGGTTTTGATGGACATTTGTGTCCCCCCTGATACTTTTTGGTGATTATGAATAGTGCACCTATGAACATTCACAAAAAGCTACCCTTCAGTGTCTGCGGGGGGTACACTTTCAGGGCGCTCTGTAGATAACAAGATCTGTGTGTGCTTAAGTCCCTGGTATAAAATGATATAATATTTGCACATGACCTACATAGGTCCTTCCATATCTTAAAATTTTCTCTAGATTGCTTATAATACTAATATATTGCAAATGCTCTGTAAATAGTTGTTACAGGGACTGGGGCTGGGGCTCAGCTGGTAGTGTGTCCGCCTGGCACGTGTGGGGTGCCGGGTTCAATCCTCTGCACATGTACAAAAAAAAATAAAGGTATTGTGTCCACCTACAACTAAATATATATATATATATATTTGTTATAGTGTATTGTTTAGGGAGTAATAACAAGGAGAAAAGCTGAACATGTTTGGTATAGATACGATTTTTTTGTGTAATATTCTCCATCTTTGGTTGTTGGAACCGTGGATGTGGAACCCATGGATTTGGGCGACCGACCTGAGACATTTGGAAGTGGATGTACGTTTTCATTTCTCTTGGGTGGACATCTACCAGTGGAACTGCCAGGCCGTGAGGGGATTCTGCCTGACCTTTTGAGGAGCTGCCGGTCTGTTTTCCAAAGTGGCCACACCATTTCCCGTTCCTACCAGCAGTGTGAGAGGCTGATTTCTCTCCATCTCAACACTTGTCGGGGTCTGTCTTTTTAATTATAACCGTCCTGGTGAGTGCGGAGCGTGCTACAGCCATCAGGGCCCCCAGGAAACGGGAAGGCCTGGCTGCCTGGTGCAGCAGGGCTCCTACGCCATCTGGGCGGCTGGCGGAGAGCAGATCTCAAAGTCTTTGGTTTTGTCCATCTTGGGGCTGGGGGCTTGGAGGGAGGCCCAGGAACGGGTCAGTGGTGAAAGGCACCTGAGGGGAAGAGGGAAGGGGGTGCAGCCGGACAGGCTCGTCTCGTGCTGATTCTGTCTTGGGCTTGTACAAGGGGAACGGCTCAGAGGCTGTGGCTGGGCCCATGCTGCTGCCCAATGTAGGGGCAATGGAGCAGCTGCAGGGACCCTGGAAACTGCAGCCACCACGCTGCCCTTGCTGCCACTGCTGTGGCTGGCCTCCGTCCTCTTTTCATGGGGCTTGGCCATCCATCTGTTCATCCTCCTTTGACACTTGGCCTTTCCCCTTCTGTCTTTTGAGCAAAGCCAAAGTCTCCCAGGAAGCTCCTCCTGGAGGGGAGTAGACTTCTGTGGGTGCTGATATGGGCGGGTGGGCGTGGAATGGCCCTCGAGGGCTTGGGGCTGCCCAGGAAGCCTCGGAGGCCACAGCCACTGCTCACTCCGCCTCCCCCAGCCCCTTCCCTCACTCAGCGCGTATAGCCCCCTGCAGCCCACGGTGGACGAGGAGCTCCTTCCCTGCCACCGAGGCCTATTCAATTGAACTAGTGCCATGTTGGTAGAGACCCCACCACAGGTGACCTGGTTTAATCCTTAAGGAAATCTGTGGAAGGAGGCGAACGGGGTTAGCTCTTTCCTTTGAGAGGGGTGAATTCACTGGAATGACCTGTTCTACATCACACAGGGGCACGTGTCCCATCGGGACTCAAAGCCAGCCTTGGCTTCTGGGCTAGTCACACCCTGTCCAGCTGCTCAGGCCCCAAACAACGGGTCATCCACGACTCCTCCCTCTCACAGCTCCACCTGAACCATCAGAACATCCTACTGGTTCCACCTCTAAAAAAAATACACTTAATCTCATCCTGTCTCCCCCCACCATTCTGGCCCAAGCCACCATCTTCTCTAACACGGATGACGGCAAAGGCCTCTCCCATGGGCACCCTTGGCCTCTCAGCAGCCTCCACGGTGGCCTTTGATAGGGCCTTTTCAGGGTCAGTGTTTCAGGCCCCTTCTCCACCTTCATTTTCCCCCAGCACAGAGCAGGGGATAGGGCTGCGACTCACCCAGATGTGTCGCCATAGAACTCAGATGACTTGTTTTCTGTTTTGGGGGTGTGAGCACATGTCACCAGCACGCACATACATGTTCTGACTCCAACCACAATAATACAAAAACCAGGCACATAGCCAGGACTCTCGTTAGAAGCTTATTTATTCTCCCTCTACATTTTTTATTTAATAGAGGGGAATAAACACACTGTATTTTGTGGCGAATCAGGATAAGAACCACTCCAACTGGCAAGAGGAGACTGCATGCTTCCAGGAGGGGCAAGGCCACGTCTCAATTCCCCTGTCATCCTGCCAAGCATGCTGGGTCTGATCAGATGCCAGGACTGGGGACTAGTTGACCCAAGGGTCCTGGACAGGGATCACTTGAGACTCAGATGGCCAGATGCCACCTCCCCCATCCCCAACAATGGGGCCTGCTCCCTCGGAAGGAAGGCTGCTCAGGCTGCTGGGAGTGGGCAGCCCTAGTCTCAGCTCTTTATCTTGCAGGCCTGACTTCGGCATCCTCTGTGATCACATTAGTGTGAGAATGTCTCTTATGGTTAGTTGTCTGCATCCAAGATGAGGCTATAATGACTTCCCTAGTGTCTTGCATGCGGCACACACGCTCCGCCTCTACAGAGCTGCATGTACCCATCCCTGGGCATGGCTGCAGGGGCCCAGAGTGGGATCTGCGGTTCCTGCTTCCTTCCCAGGCCTGTGGGTCGCTGCAATTCCGGCTCTTGTTTGCTACTCAGATGACGATATAAGATTGGAGGGGCTCAGAAACACCCTTGTGAGGCCCATATCGCTCTCAGATTCCTTCATCCTCTTTCCACCTCTGACTCTGCCTGAGATACCCTTCCTGACTCAGGCTATGAAGCTGTCTCGGGTTCAAACAGCTTGGGAAATGCTGCCTCCCCCAGGAAGCCCTCCAGGGGTAAGAGAAGGAGAAGCTGGAAGAATTTTCCCCCATCTTCCTCTCCAGAAACCCCAAACTCCTGTGATGTGCAGGCCCTGTGATCACCATGGAAACCGTCGCCCCTCCCCCTGCAGGGATGTCAGGCTCCGCCTCTGTGTACTTGTTACCTAGTTCTGAGTCTGAATTGATCCACCCTGTGTTCTCTTTATGTCTCCTTGTTTCCATGTCACTCCCTTTGAAGCTTTTATGGGGCTCATTTAAGATCCAGAGAAAGAAGTGAGACTTCATACGGAGGCTTGTAAACTTACAGAACAACTAACCCCAAGAGGTGGGACAAACTGAAAATCTAAATGGCTTCTGAAAGGGTTTAGTTCGACTCCTGGATGGATGATTGAAGAGAACCAAAGCGACCGTGTGTGTGTGTGTGTGTGTGTGTGTGTGTGTGTGTGTGTGTCTGTGTCTGCGTGTGTGTGTGCACGCGTGCACGTGGTCAGGGGAGTTACGTGCAGTTCATCGGTAAATGTCCCCATGTCTTCTGTTCCCAGTCTCTTCCCTTTGAGGTTGGTATTGGAAAACAGTACTCAGCCCTCCCTTAGGCAGCTGACCCTGAGAAGAATTCTGCAAATGGACCTTTCATTTTAATTTTCTGGAGAGGGGAGGCTTTCCTTAGATGCCTTCCACTCCCTCCCCCAGCGCCNATGTGTATAAGAGACCCCCCCGGGAGAGCTGCCCGATCACTTTACCAAGCCCGCCCCCGCCCAGTTTAGGCCTATACAGTTTTGGTGAGCTGGGCCCCTTGGCCCAGGCTTCAGACACTGGCCCAGACCTTCATTTGCTGCAGGACAGGGCTCCATGGCGTCCCCATTCCATAGAAAGGACAGTTGGGTGATCAGCCACACATCCCTGTCAAGACTTAGGTCTGTCACCCTCTGCCAGGTGACAGCATGCCCTTGCATACCTCCTCACACGATCCTCACCATCATCCTGTGGCATCATCTGCATTCCACAGGTGGGGAAAGGAGTTCAGAAAAACAGTGGGCCCCTCCCCAGGGAGCAGGCCCGCAGGCATCGGAGCTGGAAAGTTCTGCACACACGTCCGTGTGGGGCATGGAAAGGCCCGTGACACTCACAGTGGGGTAGAGGGTGCCTGGTTCTCCTAGCTGCTACCCAGGAGCCCTCCTTTCTTGGGGCACAGCCCTTCGCAGGAAGCCTGCAGGGAAGGACTCTCTAGCACACTGTGGTGAGGTCCTGGGCTCCAGGTCCCACGGCCTCTGACCCCTCAACTCCTTCAACTTCCTCTCTCCTGAGGGAAACACACTTCACAGCCGCTCCCAAGTCTTGTAAGTTCCAGAGCTAAGACCCAGAGGTCCCCAGAGGCAATGGAGTATTTTAGAATCTCCAAACACCAGAGGTCACCTAGTGAGAGTCGTCTCCTCTCATTCTGAAGCTGAGGAACCCGAAGGCCACGAGCAGAGCACTGGGGCCGGCGAGCTGGTTTCCACCCCGTGCCCGCTGTTCCCAAGGGCTGAGTGAGACTGGGCCGTGGGTCCACCCGCTCCCAGGTGTCGCCAGCTCAAGTGAGGCCTGGAGAGGACTAGGTGCCCGTGGGCATTCAGGATGAGCATGGCACCCGGGAGCCCCCTCCACAGCACTCTCCCTCCCCGGTGCGGCCCATGTAGAAAGTTCCTGCTCTTCTCTCCACGAAGACATCATCTCCTTCCCCAGCAGAGGCGGGGAGCCACAACTCCTTCCCGGGGTTTATTAAGTATGTTCAAGAGCCTGTTTGTAGCTGTTGGGGAGATGCCGCGGGGGAGCCTGGGAGTCCTCTCTGTTGTGCAGCTGCCCTTGCAGCCTCTGGGGCTGGGGACCCCTTAATGCTGCTGTGTACCGGGGAGGGCGGAGCGGCCACCTCAGGCCTAATGCACTCAGAGGGGCTAGCCAGAGACGGCTCACGGAGGCAGGCCACACACCTCACACGCACGGGCCACCTCAGCTCAGTCAAGAGCAAGCACACTTGTTGTCTGAGTCAGATGCCAGGGGGCCACCTCAGAGTCACAGATGGGAGCCTGGAGGCTCAGGCTGTGGGGACCAGGTCATCCACATGGCATGACCCAGCTCAGTCAGGCCTTGGGCTCGTGGACAGGGTCTCAGCTGGACAGAGCCCCCCACAATGATGGCTCCAATCTGAGCCTGGAAGGAAAGTGTCTCCCTGAGACCTACAGAGTTTACCTGGCCAGGGAAGGACCTCAGAGGCTCCAGAATCTCCCGTGCTATTTGATGGATGAGAATGACGAGTCCCTGAGAGAGAAAGGGGTTCTTGGGGTCTCCACCCCAGGGCCCCCTCAGTGGCTCTCTACCTGAGGACCAGAACAACTGAGGCTGATTTTCTCCACTCCTGGAAGTAAAAGGAGGATTGGACTGAAACCAGAAGAATAAAGCGTCCTAATTTCTTGGGTTGTTTCTTTTTCTTTTTGCTTTTATTTTGAAATTGTCTAAATGTACAAAAGAAAGAATTATAAAACCGTAATTTGTGTATACCCACTACCCAGTATTAACAAATCCTAATAACTGGAGCGGTTTCTATTTTCAAACATGGCATTAGCTGCTATATGGTTAGCTGAATTTTTATAGCTCTTTTCAAATGTAAAATAATGTCATTATTACCAGTAAGAGCATTTCATTAATGTATAACTGGGATTTAATTTTTAGACCTGGGGAGACTTCATTTAAATACAAAGAAAAAAATCCTAGGTTGAAACCACAGGTTCTGATTATTTTGGTTGAAAAAATATGTTCTCTGTGGCCAAAGAGGGAGAGAGGAAAGTGGCTACGGAGTCCCTGGACTCTCCGTAGAGGCTGGAGCCTCAGGGAGAGGTTTTCAGTCATGTTTTCAAGATGGACCTTCATCCAGAACATCTGGGTCTGAGGGGGAAGGAGGCACGTGTGGGAAGTCTGACCTTGAGCCAGCTCTGCAGGAGTTCCCTGTACACTCCAGTCTTGCCTAGAGTCCCTTGATCTTCCCCTCTTATCACCTTCCCCTAGTTCTTTTCTTTGTTTTCGTATGCTGCCAGCTATTTCTTTTCATCCAGATTTTACTTAGCACCTACTACGTACACCTCCCAAGGTGTTCAAGTCACACAGTGTGCTGGAGCCACTCAGACCAGCTCAGAGAGCCCATTGTGAATCTCTCCCCAACTCCACATTTAGTGGCCTCCTGTTGGTAGCTTGCCATTGGCTGTGGTGAGAGAATTTATGCCATGGAAACCAATCTGCCAATGTTACCGACGAGATCTTCCCACTCCCTGAGAGCTGGTTGTTAGACATTTGCCAGCACACCACTGGGAGTTATGTCTCAATAGTAGTTGGATTCTAGAGAGGTTTCTTAGAGAAGGAAAAAACGTTGGGGGTGGGGGCAAGGGATAAATCACAAAGGGTCAGACTTCAGGAGGGAGACTAATGGTGCCTCCCTTCACCTCCACAGAGCAGCCACTGCTTGGCGTTCTGTGGCGGACAAGTCCCTGGGAGTGATCTTGTTTCATCCTCTAATGTGGGAAAGCAGAACGAAGTCCAGGGAGGTGACAGAGCTCACCGAGGACACAGATGGCCTTACAATTCACAGCTCCCTCTCCTAGCGCTTTTTACACGATATCACAGTCCGACCCCTACTCCTGAGCCTACTTACCAGGAGCTGAAGGTGGAGAGGTGGCCTCACTTGAGGGCAAGCTCAGGTGACTTCAGGCAAGGCCCAGAGATGGGAGTGAAGGTGCCCTGAGCATTTCCTGTGCCTTTGCCCTTAGGCTGCTTCCCCCCCTGCCCCCC
>NW_026000242.1:6378743-6400212 GCF_001458135.2 Marmota marmota marmota | reverse complement strand
ATGGGGCAGGGGTTGCTCCTCGGGCACATCAGGGTGGCGAACTCACTCAACTCTCATGGCCCTTGGCAACCAGATCCTCTGGACCAGGCCACAGGGACAGACTGCTCTGGCTGCCACCTCCAGAGACCTAGCTGTGGGCCACAGTTCAAGGGAGATGAAGAAGCAAGCAAACTGGAGCCCCTCCAGGCTCTTAGGTCATAGGGGACACTGAGAAAGACAGAGAAAGGACACTTATGTGAAGAGGAGAGGAAGCAGGACATCTTGGGGAGTGGGGAGAACAAGGGAGAGGCAGGGCCCATGGCGGTGTCGGGGAGTGAGGAGAGAAGGTCCCTTCTGATTAGCAGAAAGAAGAAGGAAGCAGATTATGGAAAGGGAACAACTCAAAGAAAAGACCAAGTGGAGTGAGTCCAGGAGTGAGGAAGAGGGGGACAAGGGGGAACTGTCCCCAAAGGAGATTTTTTGTCCTGGCCTCTGCTCACACCTTGTCCCCTTCACAGCCCTCCCTTAGAGTAGCACCCATGACCTTGTGCCCACGGGTCTGGTGCAGCACGTCCAGCCTGCAGATCAGGGCTTCCAGTGCAGCAGGATAAGTGCAAACTCAGAGACCTGTCCTGCAACCCGCTCTGCGCCCCAGAAGCAGCCCAGAGCCCAGGCAGCCCAGCACAGGGACTCTGCCCATCACACAAGTGACCAGCCACTGCCCCATCTCCAACCCCCCTGACCGCCCTCTTTCCTCCAGCACCCTCTGCCCCTCTGCACATTCCCCCCCCCCCCCCGTCAGAGGGGGCCGCAGTGACCTGGAAACTAGGCCTGGCTTTTTTGCCCAGCTGTGTGTCCCTGGGGTGAATTACTTCCACTCTGGGAACACAGGGGAAAGGGTGGCGGCAGGGCCCACGGGTGCTCCTGGGCTTCCCCAGAGGCGGCAGGCTGAAGGGTGAGCTGGCAACCATGTCCTGACACCAAAGCCCTTTCCAAGGGGACTCAGCAAACCAGGCCTGACTCTCTGCAGTTTACCTCCACCTGCCTTAATCACTCAGGGGCAGAAGGAAGCAAATGTGGGCAAAGAAGGGGAAACAGGGCTCTGACGGGCAGGGGCCGTGGGCCTGCAGGGTTCTGGGGTCAGACAGACTTGAGTTTGGGCTGGCTCAGCCTCTTCATTCCAGGTCATGGAGTGACTCACCTGTGCAAGACAGGGGCAGTGTCACCTCACCCCTTGGCTGTGTGGTTAAAGGCAGTAACACTTATTGAGCTATTGTACCTGGTGCAGACTGCTCCTGGTAGCTGCTCAATAAATGTGTACTCCCTTCCTCTCCTTCACCTGCCCCCAGCCTGCCACCAGCCCTGGGAGGTCCAAAGGACCTCTGGAGACAGGAGGTGAACTCTTTGCAAAGCCAAGTGCTTAACGGATCTGGGAAGACAAGTGCCTGCCTCAGAGAATCAGACCAAGGGTGCAGAAGGTGAGATTCTCATGAACTCAGTCTGAGCCCGGGTGGGGAACAAGTGACAGACTCATTCTTGAGCACTTCCTTAGGCCGGGCATTGTGCTGTACTTATGTTAGCTCTGTTGCAGACCCAAAGGAAAAGTCTTTCCCTGAAAGTCGGTCTCCCCAGCCCTGACCAGTCCCCAGCTCCACAGTCCTGCTCCTGGTCTCGCGGGCACTGAGGCTCAGAACGTTAGCGTCTCTGACTCTCATGTCCCTGGCTTCCTGTGGCTCCCTGGGCCCAGCTCTGCATCTCTGCTCTCCTCCAAGCCCCACGGTGATCTCCACACCACCCAGGGCAGAAGTGGGCTCACTCCTCACGGGCTCTTTCCCACTGATGTCCCTGCTCTCGGCTGGCCCCTTGAACCGAGCCCTCCCTTCATTTAAGAGATCATCTCAAAAAAACATTGGCTGAAAAAACCTGGTCCCGGGCCTGATGTTTAATGTATGAATTTCTTGGTCTCAAATTTGTCCTCAACCTGACTTTCTGGACCTGTCTTCCAGTTCCCACTGCCCACACTCGGAGACTTTTTTTCCCCACCCCCCCACCCCCACCCTCAAAGTC
Organism: Marmota marmota marmota; assembly: GCF_001458135.2. Classification (NCBI taxonomy): domain Eukaryota; kingdom Metazoa; phylum Chordata; class Mammalia; order Rodentia; family Sciuridae; genus Marmota; species Marmota marmota. The sequence continues at coordinate 6,398,166 of NW_026000242.1, read as the reverse complement.
CCCCGCCTTCCCTGTGGGGAGCTGCCTCTGAGCCTTAATGGAACTCCTGGCTTGGCTCAAGCTGTCTCCCCTTTGGTTGGCAGAATGTTCTGGAAAGGATGCTGAAGAGGCCCTGGTCACCACCTGGGTAAGTTCTTAAACCTTCTCAGGGTCTTGGTTATCTCATTTGTGGAATCAGGGATTGGACCTGAGCTATGGTCGCCAGCTGTGGCCGCCAGCTGTGGCTCCTCACTGGCTCCATCCAGGAAATCTCAAAATGTGCTGATTCCCGGGCTCCACCTCGGGCCTTCTGAATCTGCATCTTTTGAAGGGGGGTGTTCGAGACTCTGTTTGATAACACTCCCCAGGTGATTCTGAGGTGCTGCCAGATTTGGCATCACCTAGACTACAGGAGTCCATGCGTATGGATCGGCCTAGAGTCAACGGCTTTTGCAGATCACAGGGCTGAAGATATGGTGCCATGTCTGATCTGCGTGGTTCTGGGATCCAGCCATGGCATTAAGATGCTCAGTAGATATCAGTAGAATGAATGAATGAATGCGAAGAGAACTGACTGCCCCTTTTAAACATCCTCCTCTCCATCTCTTTTTTTAAAAATACATATATTTTTTAGATGTAATTGGACACAATACCTTTATTTTATTTATTTTTATGTGGTGCTGAGGATTGAACCCAGCTCCTCACATGTTCTAGGAGAGCACTCTACTGCTGAGCCACAACCACAGCCCCTCTCCAGCTCTTTCAGGATAGGTAGGAAGCCAGAAGGGATCACACACAGCTTCTTGCAAGGGGACCGTTGGAGTCTGACAGTTTTGAGCACACACTTGAAGAAAGGTCACAGGACTTCAGGAATCAGAGGCTTTTGGAGTCATTCTGTTTAAGGTGTGTGCACGTGTGTGCATGTGTGCAGTGGGTGTTGGGCTTTGGGTAGATTCAGGGTCATCAAGCTTTGTCCACCAGGTGGTGAGGGTTCTCCAGGTGACCTTCAGAGAGAGGGGAGGGATGTCACCAGAGTGTCCTGGGGTGTCTTTCATGTCTTCCCAGCCAGAAAAACAACCCTGGGGAGCTTAGAGATCGGCCCGTGACCAGGAGGCATCTGGACATGGCCTGGTGTGTGGGCCCAGATGCAGGTCACATTCTGACCAAAATGTGACCAGGTCTTTGGTCTTTGGTGCTTTGGTCTTACAGCCCACCATAATAGCTGCCTCCGTCTGCAGCTTCTTGGCCATTGTCCCATCACCCAGTCTCAATGTAGAGAAGGAATGATGAAGAGAAACAGATGAGAAGACCACAGAAAAGCCCCTCCTGGCAGGAGCCACAGCAGCCGCCCTTCTGTCCCATGTCCCCAACCTCCACCATGTAACAGGCTGTGATCTCTCCCTCACTGACGAAGGCTCCCCTGGCTACATCACTAGCAAGAGACTATCTAGATCCCTAAAAATGTGTTGTTATTTGAGTTTCAAAGTACCTCCTTGACATTATCTGGTGGCACAGTCTTAGGTCCCAAGACAGAGGCTCTTTCTCCTACTTCATACGCAGGCTCGGGGAGACACCAGCATGACAATACCTGCCCTCAGAGATAGTCGTGGTCATCAATCAACTGTTCTCTATTAATAGGCAATTGTGGGTCTTGTCCAGACCCCGGGGAAGCCCAGGCTCACCTCCGTCTTTGGAGCTAGAGTTTCCTTCCTCTGAACCTGTCTTTCCAGTGAACGGGTCCAGTGTTGTGCTTGCAATGCTGCGACAGTCCCTGTGGGAACCAGTGCTCATCTGTGGTCAGGACTGATGTCAGGATGACTTCTGGGTGGCTGGACTGATGGTCCCAGAGGGATTTCCACCTCCACCCCACGGTGCCCGTCCATCACTTGGCCTGTCTCATTTCACCCTCGCCTTCCCATAGAGCCTCTCACTGCGCTTCGCTAGGGAAGGGCTTAGGAGAACACCCGCCTGGGAGGTGGGGAGAAACTGGAGCCCTCCTACGCTGCTGGTGGGAACGTCAAATGGGCAGTCAGTGTGAAGAACAGTCCGGAAGTTCCTCCAAGGATTAAACACAGTCATCTCATGACCTGGCAATTCCACTCCCAGGCATATGCACAAGAGAAATGAAAACACACGCCCAGACAAACACATGTACGTGAGGGTTTAGTGTCTTTCAGAAGGTGGGAAAAATCAAAATGTCCACCAACTGAGGAAGGGATACACAAAAGGTGGTGTATCTATCCGGCAGAACATTATTGGGCCATAAGAAGGAATAAAGTACTCATACAGAGGAAGCTTGGAAATACGATGCTCAATGAAAGAAACTAGGCACGAAAGGCCACAGGTAATAGGCCACATATTTCATTGATATGAAATATCCAAAATAGGCCAATCGAGAGTGGCAGATTGGAACAGAGGGACGTTACTAGAGGGTAAGTATGTGTGTGTGGGGGCATTATTTCTGAGTTGTTGACTGAGGTGATGCCTGCACATATCTGTGAGTATCCTAAAAACCCGTTGCAGTGACCTTTAAAATGGGTGGATTGTATAACATCTCAATAAAACTCTTGTGAAAAATGAAGAGGAGAGAGAACATGGAGCTGGGATTGGAGCTGGCATCCCCATTTTCTTCTCTAGCCCCTACTGGTCTATCCATGAGACAGGGAGCAATTAATTCCAACCTCTGAGGAGTGATGTGAGAAATCGAGAAGGAAAGTCTGCTAGCAAGTGCAATAGGAACAGAGGCATCGTTTAAACGGGCAAGATTTATTGTTGAGATGTCATTGTTCTGGGGAGCAGCAGTCTCCTTGAGTTATGGGCTTAGAGTCCTGCGGAATGTTAAGTCGGAAGGGACCTCAGAGATCAATCCCGAACACAGCTAGGACAGTCCTGTTCTCATGCAGGTTCACGCACACCCCTCCCCTAGACAGCAAGCGCTCATCTGCGTAATGAGGCTATGGAGATGACGGAAGAAAGAGCGGCTAGGAATGGCGGTGCTTCACTTCGGGTGCCCTGCTGGGGCCACCTGGAATGATGTGCCTTCTCCTCCCTACCCCAGGATGTAAAGTACAGAAGCAGACATCACAGTCTCCCAAAAGAGAACTCCCTCTGCCCATGCCTGTCTATCAGCCCCAAAGCCAGGTGTCGGGATGTCGGGGTAGCTGCCAGCACATTCCTCTGTGCAAACCCTAAGTGCACAGCCCAAGGCTGAGCTGCAGCCGCCACACAGGCCTGCAGTCCCAGCTACCATCTCCATCTCCTGCCACTGGGGTCTGGCTGCAAGGTAAAGTCTCCCCAGCAAGAATAGGAACTTGTGGGTGCCCCAGTTCAGGTCGGGGGAGGTTCAATGTGCAGGTGGAAGGGGGCTGGTTATTTGGGGACTTTGAATTCTGAGGCAGAAGACGGAGTAATGATAATGATCACGCTACTAATAAATAGCCTCCACTCTGCTATGCACTTGGCATAGACTTTGCAGATAGCATTATTCATACTTCCAACAACCCTATGAGGTAATACTATTATCTTCATTTTATAAACAGGGAAAGTGAAGTTCAGAGAGGTTATGTATCTTGCCTAAAGGCACACAGCTAGTAAACAGTAGAGGTAGGATTTAAAATGAAATCTGTCTGGTGAAAAGTCAGTGGAAAAGTGCAACCTTTATCCCTGCCTTTCCCCTATCTTCAGGCCTTCCAGTGGAGCCCCAGTGCCACGAAACTCTGGGAAGACCCATGCATCCTGAACACCACTGCTAACTGTGAAGGGCCTGCAATCTTGGTCAAGTGCCCTGGCCCCACAGGAGTTGGGCTTTGTTTAATGTCCAGATGGAGATGCCAGGGAAAGGAGGAGTCGTTTGCTGGACTCCAGCTGGAGGGCAAACCTGGGTGCAGAAGCCTGGTCACAGGTCCCAGTTCCCTCTGCAGAAACCAGTTCATCTTCTACCCATTCTACAAAAGCCACTTGGGTCCTTGCCGCTAGTGCAGAGCTGGAAGCCAGCAGTGTGACAGTCTCAGAAGGTGAGACCAGGGGAAGTGGTTGCTTCCTCTTCAGAACAGCAAGGCTGCAAGACATCAGAAATATAGCCCAGGAGAAAGGCAGACCCATCCAGGTCCCTCCGCGCCGCTTAATCCTGGGGTTGCTTTTGACAGGAACTTAGCTCCTCGGAGCCACCATGCCACCCCTGTAAAATGGGGATGACGTACCAGCACTACAGAGACTTTCTGAAGATAGGGACCCTAGAGGAAAGGCTTCCGTGACATCTGTGTAACAGAATCAAGGATGACGGTTCCAAACACTCATCTAAACATCTCTAGATCTATTTCTTAAGTTTGATCTACCTCCATCCAGTCAGGTAGAGATCGCTATTATTCTTTTATAGTGTAAAACAAAAAACAAAAACCTGAAGCTCAGAAGACTTAAAAACGTTGCCCCAGGACACAAAACCAAGTTAGTGGGGTGCTGAGATGGAGACACGGTCCTGCAGTCTGTGGTCTTCATCGCCACCCACCTAGTCCCTGAAGAACACACTCAAGGGTTAGGAACAGTGTCCAGACCTGGCGGGTGGCAGGGACACAGGCATGGTAGCTGTGGTCCTCCTGTGCCCCCAGGCGACAGAGGAACTGGGCACTCACTAGGAGGTGCCAATGTGGTGCCATCTGTGTCCAGCTATGGACCAATGAAAGGGAGACCAGAAATGCACTGATTGTTCTAAGAGAAAAAAATAAAATAAAATAAAGAATAGGTCTCTGTGCGGAATCACATAAGGGGTCTGCGCCGGGCTGCCCCCTGGAGGCTGGTAAGACCCACCCACTTACAAATAGGTGTGTGCTTGCCACTCAGCCCTCCCACGCGCCCAGGCCTCAGGGCAGCCGGTGCTTAAAGGTGACACTCCTGCCCTCCACACATCCATGTCCCAGTGTTTTCCTTCCTGATCCTAAAGGCCCTTGGAGGTTTTCATAGGGGACAGTTCTCCCTAGGACTTCAGGCCACCAAAACCTAATGGGCTTCTCAAAGAAGAAACAGGAAAATGGCCATCCAGGCAAAGCCTCGAAGGGTTTTGCAGATTCTTGGAACATAAGGGACTCAGAGTCGGAAAAGGGAAACAGAAATGAAGCCACCACCTCCAGGGTCACCTTCCCGAGCCAGCAAATGAATGCACTTGTTTTAAAATTTAGTAGCAGGGGAAGTCGCGTCTCTCCCGCCGCGAGGCCTCCTGTCAGACACCCATATAACAATCATATTTCCATTTTTGCCTTTGCTGCCAAAAAGGCTCTGGGTTGAATTTAATGCTCAATGTCAGAGACCAACTAATCCTAGGTCGCTGGCAAAACAACCTCCTCCTCGTGCTGTCCCTTCATCTAGAAGGGACCTACTTTTCGGACTTAATTTGCAACTGTCAATGGTTCCAGTTCTCCTTATAGCAAGTTGGTAAGACAAAAAAGAAAAGAAAAGAAAGAAAAGAAAGAAAGAAAGAAAGAAAGAAAGAAAGAAAGAAAGAAAGAAAGAAAGAAAGAAAGAAAGAAAAGAAAGCTTGCAGGACACATGCAGGGCCACTGGATCACAAAGGGAGATTTTAGCATTAAGGGGAACTAAGACTGGTGACCTTTTGAGGCCCTCCCTTAACCCCGAGATCCCGGGGCTGCGGACGCACCTAGTCTGCTGTACTATTGTTCCTCACAAAAGCAGAGCTCCTCGGTGCCTGCTGGACAAACTGCTCTTCTCCTGGAATGTCAAGGAGTGATTGACTCCCGTGCGTGAGATGGCACCGCACAATGAGCGCCAACCGCTGCTGCTTGCTGGCGTCGCCTCACGGTGCTGGAGCCGGGCTCGGTCACAGGATGCCAGCTGGCATGCAGGCACCATGAGCTGCCTACTCGAGAACAATGGCCTTTCCACCATGCCACTGCCTGCTCATTGACCATAGAGCCTGCGCCGTGACCGCAGACTCATGAGGCTGACTGGGGGGTGTGGGGTGGAACGCAAGCCTCTTTTTAGGCTCATTTTGAAGCATGCACAGGACCCACCCTGGGGGCCTTCTGCAGCCCTCGAGTCGCTGGAGCTTATGCTACATGTTCAGTGTCCTATGGCCTGAGCTTGCACGGTTTGCTGGTGGAGTGCCCAAGCTACAGGGTATCTCCTCTCATTCTTGCTGATGTCCAGGGGATCTCCCAGTCCACCTCAACAGGGTGAAGGAGGCTGACTCCCTCATTTATAAAGGCTATAGACTGAGAAGCTGAAGCCCAGCAGAGCAAGACCTTGTCCAAGGTCATGCAGGGCCACTGGATCACAAAGGGAGATTTTAGCATTAAGAGGAACAAGGTCATGTCACCCATCACTGGCCAACCAAGATCTAAGCCTCCTATCTTCAGAGTGAGATCTAAGATTGGCTGGTTTCTCACTGGCAGTGGCAGGGTGTGCTACCTGTGAAGAGGGCACGGGCCATCAGAGTGCTCTGGAAAGGCTGACTCCATCCAAGAGCCCATGTCAACAGCTGTCCCGGATCAAAGAAGGCTTAAAGTCTCGGAAGAGAGCTGGGTGTGGTGGTGCACACTTGTAATCCCAGCTGCTCAGGAGGCTGAGTCAGGAGGATTGTGAGTTCAAAGCCAGCCTCAGAAAAAATGAGGCCCTAAGCAACTCAGAGAGACTCTGTTTCTAATAAAATACAAACCAGGGCTGGGGATGTGGCTCAGTGGTTGAGTGCCCCTGAGTTCAATCCCCTATGCCCTCCCTCTGCCCAAATCTCAGAAGAGAACGACACAAATTAGAAGCCCCAGACAATATATTCCGGTTGAGAAAAGAGGCAATAGACAGCTCAGGATTAGCATAAATACATTTTCAAGTGGCCAGGACCCTCCTTAGGTAAAGTAGTTGCTCAGCCATGAACTGACCTATAAACAGAAGTGTCGATGAAATACCCTGCACCTTCACCACAGCATCCCAACGTCCAGATATGTTGCCTGTGTCATTGCAGAAAAAGTTGGTTAAAGAGGTGCCCCTGGGTCACTGGGTAAAGATTAGGCCCTCGCTTCTATTTTGCCCATCTGGCCCTCCCTTCAGTCTAGGTGCAGATCTGATCTCCAGACTCACCAGCCTGTAAGTGGAACAGTAGACAGAGATGCTCCCTGTTCGCTGACCACCATCCTTCCCGACTCTGGGTACCTGTCTCCCGGCCTGTGGAAGCACTGTGGGTATCCCAGGGTCCTGGAGGGCTAAGTGGTTTGGCCAAATCCAGTGCAGTTCTGCAGTAACAGGAGCTAGTTTGGGAAGACTGTTATTTTGTGCTTCGTTGATGCTCCCCTTGCACCCAGAGACAGAGGAAGAGGTTCCCCAGCTGCGAAAACCACACCGGGAGCTTGGATGTCGTCACAGTGCCGTCCAGGTGAAGGAGCACTTTCACGTGGATCTGACACAAACCTGACCACACGGTGTGAAGCTATTGACAGCGACCTCATGTAACAATGGGACACTGAGGCCAAAAGAGGGTCAGTGCTTCCATCATGGCCACCTAGTGAATGGAGAAGTCAGTCTGGGGTCCTGCCCATCCAGTGAAATGAGACTGTCTTCCAAAACAGCTCGACTGGTCTACACCTTCAGAACATTTTTATTGTTCGAGCGAGGGTCTTACTGAGGCCCAAAGAACATCAGTTTTCAGAATGAACTGGATTCCCTAAGTTGCTCCTGAGGGAGGCCAAGAGGCCACGGGGCTGGCTCTGTGGCATGATTGGGGACTCACCCTGTGGGCCAGCACATTTTAGCAACGCAGCCCCCTGACTTGCCTGGCGTGGGTCATCTGCCCCATACCCTCTTCCAAACTTATTAAGAATCACTTCTTTTCACGCCATCCTTCCCTGTTTTTCTGTCTCACAGATTGAAACCGCCACGGGCCAGGGGCCCTCCCCAGCTCCTCTGAAATTGTGTCTAATGTTTAAAATACAGACAAAGAGCCCAGGGTCAGCTGAGAGCCCGGTTCTGTCACAGCCCATGTGTGTGCAAATGGCTTTCTCCCTCTGGGCATCAGTTTCCTCATCTGAAAAAATGATGGGTTGGATTCTGTGGTCTTTAAGTTCCCTCTCTGGTTCTCCAAGAGGACTGATGACCAGCAAGAGTGAAGGCTTAGTACAGTCCCCATCCTCTGAAATAACTTTTCCATAAAGGAGGAGGCTGGAGAGGGACTAATAGATTCATGGAAACTCTGGAGAGTCCAAAAAAGGATTTTAATTAAAATGTAAATGTTGTAAACATTCAAACTCGCTCCACTTGGGGAGCCAGGGCCCAGCTGCCAAGAGGGTCAGAGCACCATTCGCCGTCATTAGCATTAAACAGGGGCTCTGCGTATGCTGCCAGGACACAATTCGATTAAGGGATGTCATTCACATGGAACACCCATGCAGGAGGGGTGGGGACTCTGGCTTAGCTGAGATATAGGGCCAGCGTTTCTGGAAGTGATTTTGCATCCTGAGTTGGAGAAGGACCTCTTACTCCTGGATACACCTTCCTGTACCATTATATTCAATGTCAATACCTAAAATCCTCATTAGAGGTCCCTTTGAATTAGGGATTGAGCTCCTATTAGTGGAAAAGAGAGAATGTATTTTGTCACTAGCCACTTTCTGGTTGGGCAATCTTGGAGACCGGTATTTTCTTAGGAATAGTGAAGTGCCCAGGTCACTTCCAGGGATGATGTGTGCTGCCATGGCCCGGTCCTAGGACTTCTAGGACCCCAGAATCCTAGGGTCTTGCTCAATCTTTTCAGAGCTGATGATCCAAGGACTCAAATTTGGAGGATGGAAATGGCAGAAGGAAACTCAAGGCCTGGGAACAAGAGGGAGGCACCTTGGAGGACCACAGACCCTGGCCAAGTCACAGCAGAGCAGCCTGGAGGTAGCCGCGGCCATGGTAGGCCTTCCCCAGAGCTTTCGCCACAGGGAAGAGGGGGCCAGCAGTTGAGCAGGTGCAGGCAACAGGGACTACACAGGGCCCTGCTGCGAGCTGGGTTTTGCATTCACTCTACTCTCGGCAACTTTTGGTGATTGTCTAATTATGGCTCATTACAAACATCGAGTTACATTTGCAAGGTCGTAACTACAGGGGAAGGATACAATTATTATAATGAAGCCTCCCCGGCCCCAGACTGTCTCCCCTGCAATCAGTCCCAAATGCCACTGCTCAAATCATCCTCCTCGCCTGCCACCTGGTCCTCTCTTACATCCCTCCCTAAGGCCAGTGTACAAAGCACCATTCAGGGCTTAGTCCCCTCTGTGGATCATCTCTGTCAAAGGGCACTTTTCTCCATCTTCTTTCCCTGCTAAAGAGAAACATTTTTTGCTGCCTTCATGGAGAAGAGTTGAGAGAGTCAGAAGGTGACTCTTGGTCATGGGACTTGAACTATGGTGAAGGGGGCAGGAGGTGAAGCTGAGAGTTTGCATCCCCTAGCACGGTCCAGGGCTGGGCCACCTGTGGGCTGAATCCCTGAAAACAGTCCCTCAGAGGCCAGATGGTGGCCTGCGAGACTCAGCACCAAAGCTTGCAGTGGCCCCAAGGCAACTTGCTTCTTGGGTCTCTTGCAAGGGCTTCTGCCACCAAAAGCTGTTGGGGAACCAGTCTCCCTCCTCTAAACACCACTTGCCAGGGCAGAAGCTGGTCTGTCTCCAGATAAGGGGGAAGAGGGGGTTTGCCTCGGGTTTTTGTTTCTGCGGTCACCCCATCCTAGGACCAAAATGCCATTTTTTATGAAGGACGGCCACTAACCCAAGCATCCAGAGAAGGGAAGGCTGTCGCAGGTGAGAATTCAAGGCAAATTCTTCCTTTCATGCAAATGGTAGTTTTTCACTCTGGAAAAAAGACTTCAAGGGAACGTGACAGCTGAAAGGCTGGCATGTGTGGGAGGGAGCAGGTGTGGCCTGCGTGCCTGGAGGCAGAGTCAGGACCTGCAGTCCGAGGACGTGGCTGCCTCTCAACCAGCGAGCTCAAGGATGACCACGTGTCAAGGCTGCCACAGGATATGTTCTCACGGGGTGGCAAATGCTCTCTGAGGTCCCTTCCACCTGAAGACTGTGTCTATGGTTCTAGGCAACAGCCTAGAGCAATCTTGCACATAGTAGGTGCTCAGTCCATACTTGTAGGTTGTCAAGTGACCAATGTTAAATGACATGGGGTTATTGGCTTTGAGGAAGGTAGGAGAGGCCTTCTCCAGCAGACCCTTTCAAACCAGATACTATTGAATGTAGCTCCCAACAGGTGTTATCAAAATTCATGTCAAGAAGTCACCAACGTGCTTGTTTAAAATGCAGATTCTTGGTCCCACTCAAAATTTGAATTTGGTAGGGCTGGAACAGGGACAAGAAATCTGCATATTTAAAAACAAGCTCCCGGGATGAGTCCCGTACCTGAGATTGCCAGATAACACTTGAAGAAATGTAGTCCCAGAGGAAAGGCCAACGGGTTCTCTGGTGCCCTGGTATCAGCCCACTGGAGTGGCTGTTGCCTTCGACGTCCCACATCTGCTTGCCCCCTGACTGGGGAAGGTCCCCATCTCATTCTGGCTGAACCACAGGGAACACCAAGGGCCAGAAGGACAGGAAGAGGAAGGCATCTTTCAGCAAAAGACTCATTCTCAGACCCTTGCCATTTCCTGCCACCACAGCCTGGCTTCTGACCTTCCATCTCACCTTCTCATCAGTGACCCCTGGGCTCTCTTAATGGGGTTCAGCCCTTGGCTCCCACCTTGACCATGAACTGGGTTCTGCTTGTGCCTCTGCTCTGCCTTTGGTTTCCCAGCCTGGTTCCCAGAACCCCACACCTTGGGGTCGCACCCTATCCGTGGCCCCCATCCTGTAAGCAGAACCCAGCCAGCTCCCTCTGGGAGCTCATCCATGTGAGGGGCTGAGAAAGGGGAAGGGCTAGAGTCCACCCCAACCCTCTTCCAGAGAGCGCCTCCTGCTCAGGGGGCTGCCTGCTCCTCTCCCTCCCCTGCCAGGACGAGACCCCGCCTCTTCCAGAAGGTTCCCTCTCTTAAGGGACCCAAATCAATGCCCAGTGCAGGCCAGGCCAGACGCTGTCCTCCTACTGGGATTGACTTGTTTAGTTTTAACAGTTTAATCTTCTCCTTCCCTTGGAGCGGAGCTGTCTTCCTCTGATCCCTGGTGGGAAGCATTTTGTATTGGACTGAATCAAGAGGGGCTGGGGAAGGAAGGTAAAAGAAAAAAAAAGAGAGAGAGAAAGAAGGAAAACATACCTCCTGGCAAAACCCAGAGCACCGCTTACACAACATCCTTCGCGCTACATTATTTATAGTGCGACGGAAACATTGATTCCTCCCCTGCTCTTCCAAAGAGCGCGGGTGTTTCCACCGAGCTGTAACAAGTACAGAGGGCCGGCTGCCGTGCGCGTCGCTCAGCGCCAACACTGAGCATTTGATACACAACAGTGCACCCGGGAAATGCTGCGGCTCACAGCCGCAGGGGGAGGGGCGGAGCCTGGAAAGAGAGAGGGTACTCCAGGATGGGGTGGGGGTGGGGACCAAGACTCAGGGTGCCGAGAGGAACGGTGGGTTCTCCAGGCAGACAATAAGTGGCCCACTTTTAGCCCAGCTTGCCCACCAGGGACTGTGGTAGGCCAGTTGCCAAATCTATAACCATGACACTTTGAGAAGCATCGGCTGATGATAGGCTTTCTGAGCAGATATTTTTATTTGTCCATCAATTTATAAAAATAAGTACATTTATGAATTGCAATGCCATAGAAAGGATAAGACTTCGGATTCACATAGCTCTATCCTCTGGTGTCCCTCTGCTACCTCTCTGCCGGGTGGCCTAGGACAAGTTGTGTGAGCTCTAGAGGCTCAGTTTCCCTTTCTGCAAAAATAGGGATAAAAACACCTACCCTACATTGCTGTCCTGGAGTGTAAGGGTCACGAATAAAACGTATCCAGCATTTTATTTGAATTTCATCTCAATTTAAAAAAAAAAAAAAAAAGGACCTCGCACTATGCTGAGCCCCTAATGGATATTTCAGAGTAGTTCAGTACATTCTTGGTTGATGAGCGTTACGGGTGCTCATGGGTTTCACGGAATGTTTCCCAATGGCCCGGTTTACATGCTAATGAGAATACCGAGTGCAGTAAGGGAGGCCTGATGTTCTCAAAGGCCTTGAGCCCTCTGTCCCTTCCCAGCTAGGACCTTCAGAGCTCTGTCCATCAATGCTGCTGTGGTTTGCACACCACCCCGGGCACCCCCGTGCAGCAGCTCTTTCTACCTTTTCTTACTATTCTCTTACTTTCAGAGCCTGGGGATGGCCAGCCCAAGCCCTCCCCTTCTCAGAAGAGTCCCATTTCCCCTGTGGGGTCTTTGGTGACAACTTTTTGCAACACTTCCTCTCTGAGCCCCTCTCAGGTTGGCATCAAATCGTGTGGTTTTCACGGCCTCTGATGCATGCTTCACCAGCCCCTGAAGCTAAGAGTGTGGATGGCTTTTGTCTCGGGTGTCCCAAAGCAGACTGTGGCCTGCACCACCATCCTAACTGTCTCTAATATTGAGGGGTGCCACGGGGTGAGGCCAAGGGGCAAGGCCATGCCATGCAACCCTAAGTTAGTGCCTATGTGTAGACTGGCTGAATGTTAGGGAATAGGAAATGGGTACTAGGGTCATTCCAGCCTCTGCGTGTCACAGATGAGGAGCCCATGGCTCTGGGAAGTTAGGGACTTTTGCAAAAACTTATGTAATAGCAAGGTCAGGGCAGAGCCTGTTGACCAGGCTGCCCTTGGGGGGAGGGGGGACTGAGGAAGAACCTGTCAGTCAGCAGTGGCTGATTCACTGCAGTTAGATAGAGCCTTGGGCTGCTCCTGAGACCCCTGTATGTGACACCATGAGTGACTCTTTTCCTGCAACCGCACACCTCCCTAAGTCCCCATAATAGATTACAAATCTGCCCCCAAAGTTTCAGCCTTTCTGATTCACAGGAAAGGAACATTAAAAAATATTTCTGAACCCACAGCCCCAGCATCCAGCTGGTCCTCTCCTTAACCCGGGGTCCCTGTGGGGGAACAGCATGGACTCCAGAAGGCCTGAGGTCAAGTCCAGCCTCTGGGGCTTCCAAACTGTGGGACCTGCAGCCAGCCCCTCGGCCTCCATGATCTCATCTGTAAGTTGGGGTGTTAATACCACTGTAAAGGATGATGGGGATCAAACAAGATCACAAATGTGAGGAACCAGAGCCGTGTTCCGCGGTTTCCATGGTGAGTATGAGGAGGTGCAGGATCAATATTAGTCCCCTGGCCTCTACTGATTGGACTTCTGTGTCGTACACTGTCCCCTTTGTCCTTGCTGTATCTCCTTTTTTGAGTTCCTGTCTCTTTCCTGGTCTGTCATTCCCCAGCTGCAGCAGAAGCCCCTGATGACAAAGTTGTGCTGTTTACCCAGGAATCTGCCCACTGCTGCTCCTGGGCCTCCCTGACACCCCTCACCCATGTCTCCGGGCCCTTTCCCAACTCTCAGCTCCCAACTCCCACCTCCCACCCCTACCCCCCCTGAGCCTGTGTCCCATCCGCAGAGATCATCTGAGCCTCAGGTGGTGGGGAACGTGAGACCTGAGCTGTGGGCACAAGACTTCTCTAAAGTCTGGCCCTGCAGAAGGACACGTTCCGAAGAGAGGTGGCAACTTCAGACTGGCTTTCAATGTGGCTCCTCTGGGGTCTTTCAGCCTTGTCCTTCTCTCTGTCCAGCAGAGATAGCAACATCTCTGCCTCTGCCAGGCGTCTGGAAGGATCCAACCGTGATGGAAATGACGTGAGGACCTCACATGGTGCCTGGTAAGTGCCCTGTCATGCACACCAACTTCACCCCCGGTGTCTTTGCCACCATGTGTTTCCAGTGGTGTGGCTGCCATGTCAGGTGGGCAGTCGGCAGGTGTTAAGGGCTTGGCCAACATGGTACATTCACCCAGGGCAGGGGTCAGGACAGCAGCGGGGGTCCAAGGAACAAGACCTAGCCTCCTGGAGGGGCTGGCTGGCAAGAGCAGGGAGGGACCAGCAGCCTCCAGCAGCCAGCATTGGGAAAGGGTCCTGGCCTCCACTGGGCTGGACTTCCCAGGGCCTCACCTGCCCAGACAGCAAGGTCCCAGGTGGGTGCCCCATCCCTCCCCGCCCGAGTCTCGGCTCTCTCTTCCTCTTCACACACAGGACTGCTTCCCACTTGGCTCCCTCCTCTGCTTTGAGTGCTCTCCGAAGCCACCTCCTGCCCTGACACAGAATGTAGCCCGCAAGGTTAACTAGGACACGCAGAAGAAGGTGGGTCCAGGCTTGGCAGTAGCCTCACCGCAGAAAGGGACCCACCTGTTATCTGGTGCTTCCCCCTGTCCCATGGGCCAGCCTGTAACTGAACACATTAAAGTCATGCTCGGTCCCATGATCCCTTTCCTGGAGGAGAAAGGATATGGGATCTAGTGCCAGAGCTGCCAGCCCCTGGGTGCCTGACACTAGAACAAGGACCACTCTGAGAACAATATAACAGTCAACGCAGTTAGCATTTGGTATGCGTGAGGGTTTTATAGACATGATTTCTTTCATTCCTGTACCACCTTAGGACAGGGACATTATTCTCTCCTTCTCTTTTGTCTTTCATTTATTCATTCTTTAAAAATACTTCGGATCCTCAGCAGTAAACAAAAAACAAACAGACAAAAAAAAAAACAAAAAAAAAAAACTGAAGGTCTGCTACATGCCAGGGAGGGAGGTAGGAAAAGAGCAATATCGTCCCTGTCCTTGTGGGAGCTCGCGATCCGGATGAGGAAACCGATGCCCAGAGAGGCCACGCTCCTTCCCTGGGTGATGACGTCATGCCCTCCTTCTCCTGGAAGGGTGCTCCGCAGTCTACAGATTATCAGGGACAAGTTCACTCCAGAGCAGCTCCAGCCAGCAGCCGGTGTCGGGTGTCTCAGGAGCCTGGTCCAGCTCTCAGCAAACTCTGGCGTATGCAGGAGGATTTGTAAAGGCACCTTGTCAAGAGCAGGCCTTGCTGGTTGTTTTTTGCCTCATTATGCTATAGCTCAGTGGGTACCTGGGAGGCTGGCCAGGTCCCTTTCTAATTGTAGGACACCAGCAGGCAGGTGAGCCTAGGAGGGCACCGGTGCCCGTCCCTGAGCAGCGCTGGGTTCCAGACGGAGAGCCTCCGCCCCCGTCCCCCCCCACCCCAGGCAGCTCCAGTCTCCATCCGTCTGCGGGGTGATCTGGTCTCACAGCAGCCACTTCTGCTGTTCAATGCCATCTCCTTCCGGCTGTTCCTGCTGCTTCAAAGCATGGGGAGTGGAGAGGAGAGGAGCGTGGCTCGAACAATAGCCAACTTGCCTAAAACCCGGGTGCTGGAGTTAATAAAAAGAAATGAACCCATTCAGTCTAGCACCGAAATTACATTCTCGGTTTCACTGTAGTGATCGAAGGCGGGGTCTCTGGCACGAGCTCCGAGTCGGTCTTGGGGGGGGGGGGCGGCGGGGGAGGGGCGGCGGCTCTGGGCCCAGGCGGGGAGCCTGGCACCGGGATGTGTTCCTTCCCTTCCTCTCCAGCCGCCCCTCCTGTGCATGTATTTGTTTGTTTGTTCCTATTGATTTCCAAAGGCCTAGGTGCCCCCCGGGGCCTCTTGCTGCAGGTGTACCAAATGCAAATTCCACAATTACAGTCAATCCAGCAGCAAAGAGGCCCCATGAAAGGAGAAAGGCAGAGGGCTTCCCACGGGGAATGCAGCCTCAAAGACAAGGCCTCCATTGAAGGCCGCTTCAAGGGGTTTGGCAGCCTTGGCACGGGTGGGCACCAGAGTGGGCAGATGGTGTGGGGACAGGCCCTGGGGCTGCTCTGCCTCGCTGCCAGCTGTGGCACCTTGCCCTGGGAGACCTTCAAGGTCCATCTGCATGGGCTGAGGAGTGCGAGGTACGCAGCAGGACCTCCTCCAGCCCAAGCCGTCTGCGTTGGGTTGTCCATCCATTCAATAGTGATTTAGGGGTCATCCTTAGTGCTAAGCCCTGCCCAAGGCCCTGGAGACAGGCCAGTGGCCAAGACAGTCAGTCCTGGTGCTAAGGGGCTGGCTTAGCCCGGGATCATGTTAAAAACAACTGCAACAAAAGTGGAGTGGCAGTGTGGAAGCCAGGCAGGGAGTGAGATGGACAAGAACGACTTGGGGCTCATCAGAAGAGACGTTTACTGAGAAAATTTACACTGAGACCTGAGAACAAGATAGATCCAAATATGAAGCATGGGGGCACGGCGGGGAGGACTTTCCAGGCCAAAGGAACGTGTGCAAAGGCCCTGGGTCAGGGGATGTGTCTAAAAGACCCTGGTTTAATTGAAAAACCAAGAGATTGGTGTAGCTGTGGCTCCCTGGGTGAGGGGACTGCGCCATGAAGTACAATTGCAGCATGGCCCGGCCAAGTCTGTGATGCTGGGTCCTCTTTAAAGGAGAGAAGCTTTCCATCTCCTAGGTCTTCAGGGACCTGTGTTTGCCTCTCAGGAAAGGAAAGAAACCAAGAGAGCGGTTCTGAGGCTTTGGTCGCGTGTTCGCAATTTTAAGCGCAAAGAATGAACCTCAACTTCCCTTGTCATTCAAAACCAAGCCCACCCACTCATCAACTGCTTCCTCCTGTCCAGGCCGAAAACCTACAGCTGCAGGCCAGGAGGGGAGAGGCAGGTCTGGCTGGATCCAGATGGGCCTGGTCTGTCCTGACCGGGGTTTGGACTTGCTTCTAGAGTGTGGGGGGCTCCTGAAGGTTCTGAGACGAGGGAGTGGCGGGCTCACAAGGGTCCAGTCATGTCCCGTCATCGGATGCCATGAGGGTCCAGGGAGGGGACGCCTCTGTGCTTGGGGGTCGTTTGGTTCCTACTTCTGTCATAGTTCAGTTACTTGTGTGTCCAAACTGACCTTCCAAACCAGTAGGTTTTTCAAAGATTCATTCCTCTTCACTTCAGGGTCCATGGGGGGGTTGGGCAGTGGTACGGGGTAGGAGTGGGCAGACCCACGTTGACCATGAGGTGAGTTCACCTTTCTGGGCACGCGATGCCTTGACAGAAGGGAAGGAGCACAGAGGGCTCGGGTGGCAGAGGGGGTCCAGCCAAATTCCTTTCTCCATGCACCCCCCTACCCCACCCCCACCCTGCGGATGACTGGGACGTGGCTGCACCTTGAAAGGGGTGCACGTTTGGAAACCTGAGGCCAATTCCCTCTGGCCTGTGCCTGGCATAAGGAATGTGCTCAGTGTTCACACTTCAAAGCATCATCCCGTCCATCCACATCTCCCCAAGAGGGATGCAGCCTGGGTGACCTGCGCCTGCAGCGGTGTTTGATATGTAAATTTCCTGTCTCTTTAAGCTAGACTGTTTGTGAAAAAGAGTTAAACTCAGAGTTAAGGAATTTGAACCCTTAGAGATCCTGGAGCCCCAAACCTTTGCTTTACAGGGAAGCTACCAGAGGTACAATGAGGCAAGATGAGTTATCCTAGGACCCTCTGTTAAGGGGCCTGGGACCCTCAGTTAAGGGGCCTGGGACCCTCTTTTAAAGGGCCTGAATGGCTTGAGCTGTATATCATCGGCAGCCACGTGAATTCCATGTTTACATCTCAGGTCTTACCTGCTAAATCCAGAACACACAGAAAATGTCTCCCAATAGCAGTCCTGAGATCTGAGAAATAAATACTTAGATAAAAAGCCATTTACCAAGACCCAAATGCCTTTTAACAAAAGCCTCTGCGCCCGGCAGGATAAGCCAATTACCAAAGGATTGTGTTCCAAATGCAGCCTAACTGTCTCGGAGCCATGTCAGGGGGAATCAATAAGTAGTTAATCAATGGATTGATTGATCGTTTACTGCTAGTAATTAAATTTTGAGAAAGTACAAATTCTATTACACCTACAGTCAGTCAAAAGTGATGCTCAGATCCTGGAACATGGAAGGAAATAAAATAGAAGCCCCGTGGCCACAGTAACAGGAAGTCAGAGAGAGAGAGAGAGAGAGAGAGAGAGAGGAGAGGGGAGACCATCTCCAGCATTACAGATCTTTAGAATCAAGGAAACCCTGGGGCCCATCCAGTCTGACCCCCCTCATTTTGAGGATGAAGAAATTGGGTATCAAGGAGATTAGACTCGTGCAAGGGAACCAGCAGGGTTAGTGTCAAAGCAAGGATTGTCTCTAGCCTCCCACCTCCTGGCCTAGCGCCCACAGACAGAGGAGATGGCGGTGACATCATTGGTGCTTAGAGGCACTCACTGATTTCCAAGTGACCATTGCCCCCCCCCCCACACACACAGGGATTATCCATTAACAAAGATTCAAAGAGACACCTGAGGCTTCAGCACCCTTCTGAAAAATCAGAAGGGAAGGTGCTCCAAGGACAAGGACTTGCCACCTCTCTAGGAATTCCACGTGAGCACACTGCAGGCAACAGTTCCAGGAGAATCAATGGAAGCAATTTCAGAGTTAGCCACGGGCATCCAGGGGATCCCGTGGTGGCAACTCCCAGCAACGCCTGTCTCCTGCTGTTTGTCAGGTCTCATCATCCTGGGTTCTGTCTGCTCTTCTCCTGTGGCCCTCAGATGGGGTGTCACCGTGGGCCTGGCAGACTGCAAACTTCCTGACCATCATCCCTGCAGGAGAGTGGCCTTTACAGTGGGTAAGGATCAGGGGCCATCTGGTTGACCTCTATCTGGAGGTGGCAAGTGAAGGGAAGCCATTCCTGTGGGCTGAACGTTTCTGTTCTTGTCCCCAGGGTCAGGCGCCAACTCCTCTAGGAAGCCGCTGCAGACAGCTGCCTGGATCTAGTCTCTCTAGAACATTCCAGCTCTCCCTTACTTCCCCACCTCTCTGGGCAAGCAGTTTTCGTGGCCTATTTTTGTGGCTCTCTCTGGACAAGTTGTAAACTCCCAGAGCCTTCCTGCTGCCAGCCTCCTAGCTCGAGTCTGAGAGTCCTGGCCCCTTACCACTGGTGCAGATGTGACCAAAAGGGGCCAACACAGTTTTATCACGTAAGCCAGGCGGACTTGGGTAAATCTTCTGAGAGCAAAATTAACACACTCCAAAGCCAGAGAACCATGGCTTCTGAATTATCCTAAGATCTGTTTACGATAAAGCCCCTTCCTCAGCCAGCTCCTGGGGGCACTTCCCAAAGGCGGGAATCCTGCCTCGGTGGGTGTCTTCCTGGCACAGTAAGAAGAGCCCGCTCCACCTGGGTTGGTCCCAGCGCTCAGGGGCTGCTGCTCTGCTCCCCTCCCCAGTCCGTCTCCTACGGGCTCCCTCTGCCCGCACCAAACTCCTGACCCAGGGAAGCAAATCAGGGAGATTAAGGATTACTTGACATGTCTTGTGCAGTCATTGTAGCACCCAAGACTCCCGCGCCCCCTCTAATTGGATCCACTGCCTGGAAGCCTGATTTAATCAGCCTGTGATCAGCACCGGGTGGGGGAGGGGCGGGCCGGAGC
>NW_026000242.1:6251775-6378718 GCF_001458135.2 Marmota marmota marmota | reverse complement strand
GGGCCGGACGCGGAGCCCCCTCCCCCCCCCCCCCCCCCCGGCCCCGCTCCTCTGTTTGCTGGCCCCAGCTGTGTGTGTGCACAGTCAGCCTTTATTAACTATTACACTTCATTCTGGACAGCTGCTTGGGGAGAGCATCGATTCCTTCCCCAACCTTCCAGGCTGCCCCGGAACTCAGCGTCTCCATTTATTTATCTCCTGATTTCTGTGCACACGTGCAGGTTAGAGGTGGCCTGGGAGAGCGGTGCCCAGACATGGATTCAATTAGAAGCGAATCTTTCCACCTTCTTCCTACAAACTCCCACCTTCTCCCCAGGCTCGCTCATGCAGCGGGCTACCCTGGATGCCCCCACCTTGTGAGCTTTAAATCGGAACCTGTCCACGGGAGGAAGCCAAGACCGCGCTGACCTCCCGAGAAGCTTCCTTTGCCTGGGCCGGCTAGGATGCAGCTTAACGTACCTTTGTGTGGAGGCTGGTCTGTCCCCACCACTCCTGACTCAAGCCCAGGGACATGCTGGGCAGGCCCTATGGGTAGTACATGGGTAGTGTCAGTCTGTACCCACACTAGGTCAAATAAAAGTGTGGAAATACAGGCTCAGAGAAGTCATCTGACTTTTCCAAAGTCACAGAGCAGGCAGCAACAGAGAGCCTTAGAGTAGCCAAGCAGGGGAGAGCTAAGGTACCATTTCCTTGAGGGCTTTCTGAGGATGCTCTTTCTCTGTAACCACTCAGCTCTCTGTCGAGGGATGGCCTCTCTTCAGGCCATACAGAAGAAAAGCATCCCTGGCTGGTGCCTCATGGCGGACAGGGCTCCTGCATCTGAGTGGGACATCCAGGGTGGGGCAGCACACAGGGACACTGCCTCAGTAACGGGGGCATTAATATCCCACTCTTCGGTCAACACCAGGGTGCAGTCACTCCTGGAGATAGGAACTTCAGCCTTCTTTGGGGGAGAGTCCTGAAGCAGTGGCCCCATTTTGCTAAGATAGGGGTGCCAGGTGGAGGGATTGCTGATGGACCCTGAGTTGGAAAGCTAGGCTGTGATGCTCTTAGCTCGTGGGGGCCCCGTGATGGCTTTGTGCCCTCCATTCCAGGGCCAAGCCCTCTCTTGGGATATTAATGCCAGTGCTGCCTGCTCTGTGACTTTGGACTAGTCAGATGATCTCGTTGAGCCTGTATTTCCGTGTTTGTAAAATGGGGCAAATCAGCTGTGGCTGCTACTCCCATAGGGACACTAAGGATCACATGGGATGATATATGTATAGATTTGGGAAATGTAAAGTGTCTCATCAGGCAGACAATGGATAGGTTAGGGGAACAGATGCCAGAGCCGGCTGCCTGACTCAGTCCTTGCTGTGTGACCTTGGGCAAGTTATCACCCATTCTGTTTCCCATTTGTAAAATGAGGACAGTAATAGCATCTTCCTCACAAGGTTGTCATGAAGATTTAATGAGTTAATATGCCAAAAGGACTTAGTATCTGCATGTTAGCTTTTATAATTATACATGTGGATAGTCTATCTCTACCAATCTGATCTCAAAGCATGCACACAGACACTGCCAAGGCTCAGAGCACCACAAAATACCCAAGTTACACTTCCTACCCTGCCAGCTGTGCAGGGGCCTGGGTCCCAGCTTACAGTTGGTCCCAGGGAAGAAACCTGCCCTTACCGTGAGGGTCTGCTGTCCGTGTTTTGTCCCGCCAGCTCCCCAGCAGAGGCTGGAGCGGCAGCACCAGGGCGTCATTTCCGCTTAGGCGTAAAGGTCAGCCGTGGACGTCCAGGTCATCCCGTCCACCACAGCCCCAGGGTAGCCCACCGAGGCTCAGCTCCTGACGGCAGCCTGGGGCTCATCAATGCTTCCTCCTGGTTAAATGTAAACAGCACAAACGGTCCCCAACCCTAGTTATGCTCCTCCCCCCCAACGGGGTGGCCCTGCTCTGGAAAGGGGGTCAGGGAGGCCGGGAGGGGTCAGGGCTTTCGAGCTGCCATTCTGCTAGCAGGTTCCAAACCCACCAGATTCTCACAAAAAGTTCATTAGGATGGAGGCGGAAACATAGAGAGCCAACTAAAGGACGGGCAATATTGTCACATTGGAAAAAAAAAAAAAGGCATTGCTAGTTTTGATTATATATATATATATATTAAAAAGCAATCGGAAGGGAAGAAGGAAAAAGAAGGCAAAGCATTGGAAAGTGGAGATCCCACCAATGCAAGGCGCAAGGCAGGAAGAGGCGGGGTCGGGATGTGGTCCTGGGTTCCAGGCTGCGCCACACCTCACAGGGGGAGGGCTGGGAACAGCGTCTGCACTCTGCCTCTGCACACCTGTGGGGCTCTGGGCTGAGGTCTGGCCCCATTTCTGCCTCAGACCCTAGACCTGCCTCTCACAGCCCACGTTGGCCTTCCCCAAAGGGTTTCTGTTCCACAGCTGCACAGACAGAGGTGTCCCAGAGCCTCCGTCAGAGGTGACCAGAAGCTGTCTGGAAGGACCAGTGGCTGCTCAGCTGACACCCTCCCCAGTGACCCCGTGGGTCGGAGCCTCACTTCACAGGGCCGATGGCAGGGCAGGATCAGCTCCCCGGGGGCGGGGGGGCAGCACCTCTCGCCCAGGCCTCCAGCAGGCCCAGGGCAGTGGTGGCTGTCAGCAGGCCCAGGCTCCTTTCAGTGCCCCAGGTGTTCATGCTGGAGGGGCACGGCCAAGCCAGGAGACCTCCCCCACGTCAAGGACAGTCACAAAGGACAGGAGAAGCTGCGGGAGAGCCCCAGTGGGGACCGGCAGCCCGGGGGGGGGCATGACACTCTCGGTGTCATCGGTCCATCATCCTGGCCTTGGTTTCCTGGAGGGGCCTGGCTCTTTTCTGCTCTAACCCACACTGAGTCTGTGTGACAGAAGTGAATCCTGGCTTCCCACTGCGTCTGGATTTCTTCTGAAGCCCTCAACCCAGACTCCCAGGAGACGAGGCCTGTTCTAGGAAGAGGCCCGGCCTGTCGAGGGCCGGCTGTGGGTGGGGTGGGAACCGGTGGGACCCGTCCCAAGCCCCTGGGCCCACGTCAGCCCCAGCCTGGGGAGAGGCACACGGCCGTCTCTTGAGAGGGCAGAGGGAGGGTGACATCACCTCTGAAGACAGTGGGGCACTCTGTGGTCCCCACACATGCCGGAAGGATGAGTCCCATCCCTGGTCCAGTACAGGTCCAGGGCAGCAAGGTGTGTCCTCTGGCTGCAGGGCAGGGGCTGCTGGCCAACCTGGCCTGTGGGCAGAGGCAGCAAGGAAGGTTCTGGAGGCCTCAGGCGGGAGCAGGGGGGCCTCTGTCAGTCGAGAGGTGAAGAGACACCATGGAGGGACAAGGGAGGAACCCCGGCTGACCGCTGCTGAGCACCCTGAGAGCCAGGCTCTGCTTTAGGAGCCTTACGTTGGTCATGTCATTTAAATGCCACCTAGTAAAACACTGCACCAACCAGGTTGTAGAAAAGCACCCGAGCACAGAAAGAGGAAGGGACTCGCTCAAGGTCACCAAGGTCCTGAGCACTGGACACAGCACTGGAGTCCAGGGCCTTGCTCCAGAGCCTCGTCTCACGCACACTGCCTCGTCCCTCGTCCCTCTGACAGAGCCATCCCAAAGGACACTGCCCCCAAGGACTACCTGCTGTGGCCGAGGAGGGGAACTGTGTGGGTGTTCTAGAGCTGGCACTAACGTGGCCAGAGGACACCAAACAGAAAGGGAGTGGTGCAGCGTTAGAGGACCCAGAGGGAATCATGGCGGGGGGCGGCTGGCGGCAATTGAGCAAGGGGCTCTTTAGCCCTTTTCCTGGCTCCTGGCTGCTGGGCGGGGGGCAGGTGAAGCCACGCATGTGCAACCCAGATCACCCCTTTTTCTCCTTGCAGGTCACCCAGCCTGGGTGAGTCCCCGACAGGCAGGTGGACAGTGGGGCAGGAAAGAGGAGACTGATATTTGAAGAATTAAAGTTTTGATTGAGATTCATGAACAATATTTCTTGTGCATCACTATGACATTAAAACTGTCCCGGGCCTTGAGGACACAGCAATGAGTGGACAAAATCTCTGCCCTCCTGGAGCCTGTGTTGAGGTGGGGGTATTAGTAAGGAATCAGTAAGTCCTTATATGTGGATAGTGTTAAGTCCTGAGGTGAGTGGTAAGCAGAGAGACTGTGTGCCGGGAGGGGTTATATTGTCAGAGGCTCAGAGAAAGGCTTTCTAAAAGATGTCATCCTGAAGGCAGTGGGAGCCATGTAGGTTTCTGGGGGAAGAGCATTCCAGGAAGTAGGACAGGGAACAGTAGGTAGGAAGGCCAGAAGTTGGTGCAAGTGGCACCTTTGAGGGAAAGTGGAACATTCTAGGTGCACTGTGCCCTGAAGGGGGTGGAGGAGGGAAGTGACAGGAGATGAAGCCACAGAGAGGTAGGACCAGGCTGTTGCAGGGTCTCGTGGGCAAGAACTTTGTCTTTAACTTGGAATGAGATGGAAGTCATGAGAAGGTTTTGAGCTGAGGAGAAACTAGTCTTTCAGACTCAGAAGTAAGAGAGCAGAAATGCTATGGGGTTGTGTGAGGTGGGGTGCAGGGCAGGGAAGGAAACCCCGACAGAGACGCTGGGAACGGCAGAGGCGGGGAAAGAAACTGTGTCCTGCTCACACTCCCCGAGTTCAGCTGCTCAATAAAGGGGAGCAGCAGTCCTGCCGCGGGTCTGGGTGACTCTTTGGCACATCTTCACGGAGAGCTCTGCAGGGCGGGTGCTGGACTAAGTACTCAAGCTCCGGGTCTCACTGCGTCCTCACAGCACCCTGAGGAGGGAGAGCCCCCACTTCACGAGACTCAGAGAAGGTCACTCTGCAAACAGGTCCAGGGCAGGTCCAGTGAGGACATCTGTGGCCACAGCTATGTGGGCACGTTTCAGGGCCCCAGGCCCAGCACCCCCCGCCCTGTGGCCTTCTGTTGGACAGAGGCCACCTGTGGTCTAGGTGGGCCCCAGGCCGATACCATGGGAGATGGGCTCACTGCATCCAGGAGGCCGGCTTTGGGCCCGTCACCCTGCGGTGATGGGTTCTGGGCACAGGGCAGGGGAGAGCTGCAGGCCATCTGTCCCCTACCCCCATGTGCTGGGCCCCACAGGCTTGGGGCTCACCCCAGACCCACCCTGCCCCAGGGGGTCCTGGCAGATGCAGGACTTGTGAGGTGGTCCTGGCCCTGCTTTGTCCCCAGGCAGCAGAAGGTCAGACTGGTAGGACTAGAATCAGCCACCTTTCCTCCCCCAGAGGGTCAGGGGGACCGGCAGGAGGAAGGGCCTGGAGGAGGCCTTGAAGATGGAGTTGGGTCACAGTAAAGGGTGCTCTCTCGGGCTGCTTTGAAATCCGGCTGCTGTTGGTGAGGCAGGGGCTTTTGCAGCCTGTGGTGAGTGGCCACGTCCCTCGTCCAGCATGGCCTGCTCCCATCCCACGGTCACCAGGTGCCCCTCCTTTCAGGACAGTTTCTGATTCTCCCAGCACCCTCACCTCTCCCTGCAGTCTGAACCCAAAGCCTGTTCTAGTGCACTTCTCCAAAGCCGGGGCTGCTGGGGAGCCGGGGCACCAGCAGAGGCCCGCGGAGCCCCTTCCCCTCCAGAGGCCAAAGCCGCGTCTGGCACACCCTTCCCTCTAGAACACATGCCAAGCTGGGTGCGATGGCGCATGCCGGTTATCCTAGCGGCTTGAGAGGCTGAGGCAGGAGGATGGTGAGTTCAAAGCCAGCCTCAGCAACTTAGAGAGACCCTAAGCAACTCAGTGAGTCCCTGTCTCTAAATAGAATATAAAAAAGGGCTGGGATGTGGCTCAGTGGTTGAGTGCCCCTGGGTTCAATCCCTGGTACCAACACACACACACACACACACACACACATCCCAGCCCAGACTTTGACCCCCACATCTGGAATCCTACTGTGGCTCCCGATGCTTTGGTGAGCCCAGAGCCTCCATGGCCCGAGGGACTCTGTGCAGGGAGTCCCACCTGCCTGCATGAGGCCCCTCCGATCTAAAACCAGGCCAGTGAGCAGAAAGTTCAAGGCCTTCCCTGAGCAGGGCTTCTCATGGGTCTAGAAAGCTCTCCACCAAGGTACGGAGGAGCAGGTCCAGGGCCGCGGGGGTGGGGGACTGATTCAGGCCAGTCTGTAATAAGGCAGCCTTTCCATCGTCCCTGTAGCGTGGTGGCACCATCCCATTCCACAGCGGGTCAACAGGTCACCAGGACTCTTAAGTACCCCTGGGCCGGTCTTCCTGAATCCTCCCGCTTTCCCAGGCAAGGTTAAACAGGGACTTTGAGAGGCTCCAACAGCTCCAGCTGCCTTGCACCCTGTCAGGTAGGGTCCTCTGTGTTCCCCTTTCCTTAAAAGGGTCTGGACTTGCTGCAGTGACAGCTGAGGACAACCCAGAGAAGAGGTGTCAGGAGATGCCAGCCTCTGGAAGCTCAGGGCCTGCGGGGGATGAAGCCCCACACGTAGCTTAAAGAGTCCAAGAGAAGAGGGACTGTCCCCCCGCTGACCACTGAAGAGGCCGCTCTGCTCCTCTCTCGCTTTCTTCTTCTGCCCCTGGTTTCTCATCTTGCATTTTCCAAACTGAATATCCAACAGCTTACTGGCCCCAGGATGGACACGTGGAGCGGCCCCGCTGTCTTCCTGCTTCCCATACCCTCGGAGCCCAGCACGCTCCCCGGAAAGTGAGTGAAGCCAACACCCTGCAACAAGGCTCCTGGGCCACTCAGTGTGGTCCCCGGGCCAGGGCCAGTGGCATCAGCGTCACCAGCAAGCTCTTTAGAAATGCACAGTCTCTGGCCCTGGGAACCAGAATCTGTATTTCAACAAGTGCCTTGGGGAACCTGAACACTGGGAAGCATTGTCTTGGGGCCACAGGCCACCCCACTCCTGGAAGGCTCCCTGGCTTGGCCACAACCGGGAAAGCCAGCCACCTCCACCCTCCAGGCCATTCCAAGACACCCCCTTTGGCCATGGGAGTTCAAGGTGGAAAGAGGTCTCTTGACCTGCCAGGCCTTTACTGAATTTCCATTTTTAGTTTGAAGAGCCTGATGGCTGCTCAGAGGCCGCCTTTCCTCCCTGCCGCCCGCCCCTCCCAGGCCTAGCATCTGCCCTCGCTCCATTTAAAGAGATGACAGAGAGCCACGTGAGGACGTCGTTCGTGGAGACTGTTCCTTTAATTAATTTAATAAATCAGTCCTTGGGCTTCCTCCTCGCTGCCTCCTTGGGAGTCCCTCCTGGGGCACTGGGCGGACGCAACCCCCCCACACCCCGCGAAGGCCCCCAGCCGCAGGAGCCTCTCCATCTAAACACCATAAAGGAATGTCCGTCTAAGCTCCCGTCCGTCCATCCGTCCGTCTGTCTGTCCGTCCGTGGGCTGCCCTGCCCGGCCCCAGCCTTCCCGTCCAGGCTCTGCGAGAACCTTCTAAAGCTGCGTCTGATCTTGTCTCGTTGCTTTGACCTTTGGTGGTCTCTCACCACCTTCAGGGTGGTCCTCCCTGCAGGGGGACCCCCTCCCTGCCCTGAGGTGGTGTTAGGAAGTCGGGGGATGGTGCTTTGGTTGTCCCAAAGATAGGGTGCCTGGGTACCCGGGATCCTCAACGCACTGTCACGGACCAGACAGCCCAGGACAAAGCACCACTCTGCTCAGGGGCTGGGGGCCCCTGTTGGGAAAGCCCTGGCGGGGGTGGCAGATGAGGCCACCCTTCTGCCCTCCTCCTCCAGGCCGACCCCCAGACATTTCTCACCGCCCTGCCGTCCTTCTGCCCGCCTGCTCCAGCCACGACCTGAACCCACAGATTTCCTGGTGGGAACCTGGTCCTCCCTGTTACCCCTGTTATCCGGGGCACCGTGTATAACCCCTGGCCTCACGCCCACAGGTTCTGCCCGTCCTTCTTTAGGAAGGGCACAGTGTCCCACACGAGGTGGAGGAGGTGGCGCTTCTCCACGTGTCCCGTGTTCTATCTTGACAGCAGCCAGGGAAGGACTCCTGCCTTCTACGGAAAGGTGACGCATCCTGTTTCCACTGAAAGGTAGCCTGACACCACGCCAGCTCACCTGTCACACTGCCTGCCGAGGACTCCTTCCCAGAGAGTGACAGCTGCCAGAGATGGCATCCGGGTTTTCCCTCCCACTAGGGACAAGCAGAAAGTGCCCTTCCCCCAGGCGGCTCTGTGGCTCTTGGGACCCAAATCTGCAGGCAGCACAGAGTTTAGAGAATGTGACCCGTGTCCTTGAGCCCAGAAGGGACAGAGGCAGGTGTGTGGCCCTCCCAGGGGAAGGTGCGAAGGCCAGAGGCCAGCTGGAGCAGCCAGGGAGGAGGAGGGTGGGAAGAGAGCCTCCCTGGCTTAGCCCTCTTCCTCCCGCGGCACCAACCAGGAAACAGAGACCCAGAGACCCAAGGAGACTGGGGCTGTCAGGAACCACAGGGAGCCTGGAGCAGGACTCAGACCTAGATCCCGCCACTCCCCACGGTGCCACAGCGCCCCTGAACCTCCGCAGAGGACATGGCCCTCTCCTGGCCAGCTCGGCCACCGCTCCCTCCCGTCCCTCGGTTCCATGTCAGGAGGTACTTCTGAACACCCTGTGATTTTGGGGGTCAGTTTGCATCTTACCCTGCCCCAGTTGGAATTTCTGGCAGCTTCTAAAGACCCCGGTGTGCAATATGAAGGAGAAAGGAGGGGAGGACACAAGGGACTGCCCACTCCTGAGCAACCAGGAAAATGGCCAGAGGCCGAGCATGGCTGGTCCCCAGGGTCCCCCTGTGAGGGCTGTATCCTTCCCAGAGGTCAGTGGCAAGCTGGACTGGGGGCTTCTCAGTGGAAAGGTGAAGAAGGGCCAGTGGACGTCAAGCACTCCGCTTCTCCCAGGGAACAGGGAGAGGGGGACCGGGGCTACGTCATCCAGGAGTTTACTACCATCGCCTCAAAGTTTGCAAAGTGCATTGACGATCACCTTGGTATTAGAGTTCCCTAATAACCCTATAAAGAAATGGAAGCTCAGAGAGGCTGGTTATCAGCCTGAGGTCACCCAGCCAACAGCTACAAAAAGCCTTCTCGTTATGGCACTGGGGTTAAGCATGGAATCTCCAGAGCCAGACTGCCTGGGTTTGTATTCTGGGTCCACCACTTAAAAGCTGTGTGACTTTGAACAAGTTGCTTGATCTTTCTGATCTCATTTTCCTCAGATATAATGTGGGAGGAACATTCTACATATCTGCAGAACTAAAACTCCTGGCTTTTAGGAGGTCTCAAATAAATGTTAGATGCCATTATTTTATCACAGACCTGGCTGTCTCTGTGTACCCGCAGCCAAGTCCCCAATACCAGCTTTAAAAGACACAGAAGGGTGTCTTTTTCTCATCCGTATCTTGGCCTTCTTTCCCTCCCTGGGGATGGATAATAGGGAATAGACCCAAAGGAGGGTTTTATCTCCTTTAAGGCCATCCCAAGTGTCAATCTCTCTCTCTTGACCGACAGATGTACTGCTTCACTTGTAAAAGGGCCAGGGCCTCCCCAAGTCCCTGTGCCCATGCTCCAATCAAAAGGCCCACAGCGGGGTTTGCACACAGGAGAATGAAAGAGAAACAGATCACACACCAAGTTTCACACTGATCTTTCCATTTCCTTCTTCCTCCCCATTTCACCTCCCGCCGGCAGCCTGCCCCACTGCTGCCTCAGAACCTCTCTCCCTCCTGCACAGGAAGGTAAGAAACTCGCCGGCCCCTGTGTTTAGCTGGGAACAGACTGTTCACACATTTCATTAACCAAGAAAAAAAAAAAAAAAAAAGGAAGGGTCGTGCCGGGTGAAGATGCTGGTACACAAAACCACCCAGCCGGGCGCAGTGGCACAACTGTCACCCCAGCAGCTCGGGAGGCTGAGGCAGGAGGATCGTGAGTTCAAAGCCAGCCTCAGCAACTCAGTACAATTCCTGGTACCAAAACCAAACACATGCAGGGCCTTGGAGTTAACAAGGGGGTGGAGGAGCTTCATCATGGAGAGGAAGAGCAGGTCTGGAGGAAGGAGACCCCATTGCTGGTGCCAGCTTGTGCTGATGTGACTGTCTGTGTGATGTAAGTCAGCGCCTCCGTGTCACAGTGTAAGAACGAAGGCTGTGTGTGCTCGAGAACGAGATGCTGCGTGGAGTCTAACCCCTCTTCGCATGTTGCTGGGGCCTGTGGAGTGCTCAGATCCTTAGCCAAAGGATGGGACTTGAGTCGGCTGCCAAATCCCTCTTGGGAGCTGCGGTGGGAAGACGGCTCCAAAGTTGCTCGTGAAGAACCCGGGGAGAGGCCAGGCCCCGTGGGGCCAGAGCTTTGAGCCCCGTGGAAGAAAACCTGGTAATCGAGCAGGTTCCCCGTTCCAGTCCCTGCTCAAGGGCAGAGCCAGGCCAGGCCTGAAGACTGACCAAGGGTATGGAGGTCGGAGGGATCTCCCTCCCAACTTTTCGGGGTGAGTTAACACGGGATCAGATGTGGGGGGAATAGGAGGAGTCGAGATTTTGGAACTGCATGGAATCTTAGAGATCATTCCATTAGGTCCCTTTCTTTCATCAGTGAGGTGAGGCTCAGAGAGGTTGTGTGATTTATCCAAAGTCACACAGAAAACTAATGGTTAGAGATACAGCCAGGCCTCCTGATTCCCTGGCAGGGCCTATTTTCGTCATTCCACCTACCCCTCCTCTCCCGTCCTTTCTCCCTACCTTTTATGATTAGGTTAGTAGTAAACAGTTAGGGTGGAGGTCCACTCAGGGTCAGGCGGGGCATGAAATGTTGGGTCTAGGCAGAGTGATGGGGCACAGGCACCCCTAGAGGCAGCCCAGAGGTTCCAGTGTCTTCAGCTGACATGGATGGTGGCGGAGGCCAGGCCTGAGGGTGTGGGGCTTCAGGACGGGGACCCACAAATGTCACTAAAGAGCCAACACTTGCCTTCTACCCCTCGAGCTGCTGTGAGCCCTGAGCCCCCCAGAGCAGGCAGGAGCACGTTGACCTCTGGTTGGCTCTGGGCAGCAGCTTGGCCCCCGCGAGCCTTTCCTTATCTGCAGACTTGCCCTGTCTGGTCCCCACAGTGTGGCCAGGTGAGCTACAGTCGAATAACGTCCTGAACGTCGCACAGTCTTGTTATTTCTGAGGAGGGAGATGGCGAGTCCTAGCAGAAGCTGGGTCTCCCTTAGGTGACGAGAGTGGACGCTGAGGGCCCCTCGTCTGGGGTTTATTTTTAGGAAGCAGGGTCGGGGAAGAGCCTGGGCCCCTGGAGGAGTGCAGAGTAGGGACCAGGCGGGGTGGGGAGGGAGAGTGCGCTGGTCTCTCTCCTTGAAGTTGGGGGGATGACTGCAGGTAGACCCCGGGGGTGACGGCACCGATCCGACTGAGCTCAGAGTAAGAGCTTTGGACACAGGGCCACAGGTCCAGCAGCGCTGA
The DNA here is from genome assembly GCF_001458135.2 of Marmota marmota marmota. Lineage (NCBI taxonomy): Eukaryota > Metazoa > Chordata > Mammalia > Rodentia > Sciuridae > Marmota > Marmota marmota. The sequence continues at coordinate 6,367,286 of NW_026000242.1, read as the reverse complement.
GCCCCTTGACCGGGGCCTGGAGAAGGGCCAGTGGGGAGGGCTGCTGGGCCGGGGGAGTCGCCCTTGCTTCAGAGCTCAGGAGGTCCTACCCCCCAGCAAAAGCCCCTGCCGCCCTCTGAAGGGATCAGGTGTGAGGAGCTCGCCGAGCGACTGACACAGGGTGGGGCTGACCCTCCTCTGTGCCCAAGAGGTAACGGGGTCCCCCCACACCAGTGGCTGAGCCCGGGAGGAACTGGCTCTTCCACGTGGTCTGCAGCGGCCATTGTCCCATCTCCCTCCCCACCTGGGCCCCTACTCGGCACAGGCCCCATGGAGTGCCCCGGGCACCTGGGGCCTCCTTCCCACTGGTTGCGACAAATTCAGTCACACTCAGGTGCAGGTGGCCAGAGTGCCTTCAAGGACCCTTTCCTGGGGACGCCCGGATGTAAAGGGGACCAGTTTAAGAACGAGGCAGGCACTCGCCTGGAGGTGAGAGAGAGGAGCAGAGTGGCCTCAGGATCCCAGGGCCTCCAAAATCCAACACGGAGGCAGGACCACCCTGGTCACTGGGAGGAGGCTTGTCTGATGGGGGTGGAGTGCGTGAAGATGACGAGGATGAGGACGAGGATGACAATGTTAGCTACATCTATTGGCGCTGTCTTCTCAAAGGGTCTCTACCCACTGGTCCCAAGAGTGGGTGAGTGACACTGAATTTGGTTTCTGTTCTTTGAGAGTCTGTGACGGAGGGGTCTGCGGCTGGGCCCGTGTCTCACCGGTCCTGTCTCTCCAGGGCGGTAGGCATGGGTGGGCTTGGAGCCGCCCAGAACGCAGACCATGGGAAGGAGGCCAAGGGTGGGATGTGGGGAAGAGTCACAGGAGAGAGAGAAGGTGAAGGAGGTGAGGCCAGAGAGGTAGCAGGAAACCAAAGCTGCCACAGTTATGGAAATCCAGAGAGGAAGAGGGAGAAGTCAAGGGCGAGCTGGACCAGGGTTTGGGTCTGTCTTTAAATCCCTAATTCTTGTACAATGTTTTGTTCTGACAGTCATTTATTGAGCATCTACTATACACTGTGGTGAATAATACACTGAACACGCTTCTAAACCCCAGGAGGTTGATATTAGCATCCCATTGGAAAAAATGAAGAAGTCAAAGCTTAGAGCAGAAAAGAGTCTCTGGGCTTCAGCAGAAGAAATGGAGACTCAGAATAATTAACAAAAATGATAAGGGCAGATGAATGATGGCAGGAGAAAAGAGGCCAGATGGCTTGGACCTTGAATCTGACCACAGCTGGACAGGCCTTGAGGGCCAAGTTACAAGGGGGTCTCAAGGCAGCCCTGAGAGGAGCCAGCTGGCCCTGAGACCCAGGCAGACCCAGAGTGAGCGCAGGGCCGCCCGCCCCCTTCCCTGCGACAGCTGTGGAGGAAGGAGGGCTCCCTGTGGGGGACAGCCAGAGCTGGGAGAGAGGGGGCAGCCGGATTCCAGCAGCCGCAGCCACGGGAAGGGAAGAGTGGAGCCTGGGATGATAAGGACTCGGAATCTGGAGTGGAAAGCCGCGACATTGGTGCCCACGTCACGGGCAGCACAGGCGAGGCCCGGCTGGCCCACGTCACGGATAGTGCCTGGGGGTGCAGCAGCCCACAGCTCCCTCTCATCTCCACGCAGGGGCCCCGTGAAGGCTGTTCTCTGTGGGCTGGGCCCAGACCAGGCCCACCGTTCCCTGACCGGGGTCCTGAGTCCCAGCAGGACGAGCGCTGGAGTCAGAGTGGCCTCCTCTCCACCTTCTTCTCAGCCCAACATCATCCAGGCAGAGAAAAGAGCCTCCCCCTCCTTAACTCCTCCTCATGTTTGAGGGCAGCAGGAAGAACACAGGAGCAGGGGATGGTTTCTGCCCAAGCCTGTGTGACCTTGGGCAAGCTCCTGACCTTCTCTGAACCATGCATCTACAGCATAAAGGTAACACAATCTGCCTTTCCTGCCTCACAGAGCTGTGAAAGAGGCCACGGGATCAAGCTCTGAAGGGGACGAAAGCCCGATCCAATTGCCAGAACCTTCTTCACAATGCTTTGTAAAGCCCTTAGTTATACAAACAGCCTTATTTTTCTTATAAACCCAGGTCAGCCTAAGCAGGTGGTGGATGGCTCTTCCCTGCTGACAACCCCTGGACTCTTCCATGGAGGCTGAGCCTCCAAACTCAGTACCCTTCAAACCATGGCTCCAGGTACCAGGAAGCACACTGGCCCTGGGAGGGGGAGGTACCCGTGCAGCATAGACCCCTTCCCTGCCTCCCAGCCCCAGGGACCCGGCAGATACCACCATGGTCCTCCCTTCCTCCTTACTGGGGCTTCTGTCTCCAGCATGTACCCTCAGGACGATCCCACGCTGAGATCTCGTCATCCTGGTTGTACCGACGAGGAAGCCGAGACTCCCAGAGGGAGGTGGTGTGCAGACAGAGTCTCAGCAGAGATCAAGCCTCTAGACAGACACTTTTAAGGGACTCAGGCAAAGAAATAAGCAGGGCTGTTTGCCTTTTGTTTCTCTGTTCATTCCACCTTCTCTGAATTCTTGCTGCTGGACGTGTGCACCCGGGAACAGTATCACCTGGGAGCCGGTGAGAGGGGCAGGATCTCAGGCCCTGCCCAGACCAAGGAACCACCATCTGTTTTATACTATGACTCGTGGGCACTCTGGAGTTTGGAAAGTATGGATCGAAAGGAGAGTAGCACTTAGCCAGAAATAAGAAATATGGGGTTAGCTATAAAGGAGGCCTTCCTGCCTCCTGGGGGAGGGAGGCCACGGCAGAGATCCTTAACTTCTGGGGTGCTGATGAGACCCCAGGTAGGGGGAGGATGGAGGGATGCCTGCTCAAGACCCTCCATTTGGGACCCACGTCTGGGCTTCTCAGAAACTTCCTGGGGAGGAGCTGGGGGGCTCCCTGCCCTCCTGGAGCTTCCCAGCTGCCAGCGACCTGGACTTGCACGCGCAGCCTCGGTCGGGCTGAGACCAGCAGGCCTAATTCACACCCTCCTGGAGGACAGGTATTTGCATCAGAAATTATCCTGGAACTTAATTCTGCATAGTGTTGCTCAGACAAACGACACCTCTGAAACTCTTTGCCAAGGCCAATAATAACATAACTGCAGAGAGAAATAATGAATAGGAGCAGGGGGAGAGGCAGAGCGGGAGGCGGGCGGGGGAAGGTGGGGAAGAGACGGGCTGCCAGCCAGAGGCGGCCTTGCCTTTACATAAAGTCACCAGCGCCGTGCCAGCACCTAGTAGGGGTTCCACAGACGGGTCTGGACAGCCACAGGCCATGCCGGGAAAATAAATAAATAAATAAACAAAACAAAGTACAGCTGAAGACAGCTGCTTCGGTTCATTAACTAAATGCTTAAGTAATTAATATGACTATTAATACGACTGTTTGTCCGACAGACTCTCCTGAGTACCTACTATGAGTCGGGCACCGTGCTGGGCTCCGCGGGTCAGTTCAAGTCCAGGGCTCTGAGCCCATACGTGCAAACCCAGTAGCAGGCAGGTCCCTCCCTGCCCAGGAGACCCAAATTCCGAGGGCAGAACACAGAATGGCGAGGGACCACAGGCACTGAAAAGTCTCCTTGGGATTCCCTTAAGGACTGTTCACCTCCTAGAATTCAGAGGTGGAAGGGGTGTCAGAGACCACCTCGTCGTCTCCATTCCCTTTTCAGATGGGGAGATGGGTTCAGAGAGGCGGTGGGATTTCTCCATGACCACCATCCTGTTAATGGCAGAGCAGAAGACGCCTCAGCCCCTGACCACGTGGAGCAGTCCCTGCCAGGCAGGCCCTGGGGTCTCGTCCCTGGGTCAGGCAAGTCACCCCTCATCTCTGGATCTCAGTTGCATCATCTGGAAACAGAAGGGGACCCTTGAATGGTTCTCACCCTGTGAGGTGAGGGGCCAGAGGGGCCGCGGGGGACCCTGGGAGGGAAGAGGATCTGGAAGAAGAGGGGCTGTGGCCCCGGCCCTGCTTTGATGTGAGCAGTTCTTGCTCCCTGGGTTTCCAGGAAACGGTTGGTTTCAAGTGAGGTTTGAAGAGTCCAAAGCTCAAATGAAAAAAACCTCTCCAAGGGCCCCTGGACACACTTGATGATTGCTAAGGGCACAGAGACAGGCCTCTGTCCTGCAGGTGAGTAGACTTCATTTTAAGAGGGAGGAACCCACACATAAAAGGACTTGAAAGTCCCCCAGGAGGCACCGCTGAGGCCAGTTATCTGTCTCTGGAGTCGTTCTAAAGTGACCCAGTGCCAAGGTGTAGAAAAGTCCAGGCCCTCTGGCTGCCCACAGGGGCCCTGGCGAGATGGGCCACCCTGAAACGCAAGGGGCAAGAGAAGAGGACAAAGATGCTCCTGGGCTCCTGAGGTTCTCTCGTGGGGATCCACCCAGTGCCACAACGGCCACCCTGGGCCGTAGCCACGGCCTCCCCCCTCCCACCACGTCAGCCCAATTATGCATGTTTACATTATGGCTACGTATAATCCTGCCATTTACATTCAGTTGCAGGCTTCTCTGTGTGCTCATAAAATATTAACATTGGAGGGCCGCTTGTTGCAGAAATGTTTGTAATTTCTCTTCTCCATTATGGGCTTATTAATGATAATAATGCCGTTTCCCTGCTTAGGAGCTGGGGCTACCGAAATGCAATCACTCAACACAGCTGAACTATGACAGTGGGAAGTCGGATTCGTTCCCTGCTCGGCATTTAATCTTAATAACATTTTATCTTGGACGACAAGTGTGTGTAATGTTGTTTAAAAGCCATGACTACATCGACGCTGCGCGTTCAGGAAGGGGAAGCGGGGAGAGGGTGGGAAGGCCTCCCCTCCACCTCCTTTCTGGGGTGCCTTGCTGGCCACTGTCACGTCACCCCTCCTGAGCTGGGGTGGGACGCACCCTGGGTGGGACCCCCGAGTGGGACCCCTGCTTAGATGAATAAGGCTGGCCAGGCTGCCAGGGACCCTCTCCACCCAGCATTCCCATTCCAAAAGGGATTTTTTTTTAAACCTGCAAGAATAAAAAAAGGACTCGGGAGTACATCAGCCTTTGAAAACACAACTAGCTCAAACGGGCTCTTTAAAAATAAATAAGTCCATTTCAGCTAGAGAGCTGGGCCTGAGGGGCACGAAGACTTTAAGGCCAGTTGCAGAGAGACCAGCGCTGCACTGCGTCCTTGTCCTAAGGCGAGGATCCTCATGATACCGTCCCCTGGCAGGCCAGCTCCCTCCCCAGACGAGCCCCCCTCCTCCCGCCTGCGCCCCTCCACCCCTCCGCGCCCCTCCCAGCCCTCTTCCCACTTTGCTATGTCAGCCCCTTTTGTCTGGTGCTTGCTCACTGTGCCGGAGAGCAGAGGCGACACCCCACTTCTGCCTGTCATGTCCTCCGCCCCCACGTCTCGCTTGGCGTCCGCCAAGGTGGGTTTTGTCTGAGATCCAGGAGAGGCAGGGCAGTCGTCTCTGTTGTGTTTCCCTCTTTCCTGCTCCTCCCCAGACGCACCTGGGCCAGGACTCTGGGTCCTGGGTGCTCTACCCCTAGGCGTGGGGTGGGATCTAAACCACGGCTCCCGCTTGGCTTGAGTAACGAATGTCAGGGGACTGAGAAAGGGGGGACTTGTCTTCGCAAGGTCTGGTTTTGTGGGTGTATTCAGGGCCACAGAGTCATAGCAGCTGTGATCCCACAATCCCACAATAATAGCAGGAACAATCAAAATCAAAACTGGCAGCCAGCAGGGACCCCAGGATCACCCACACTCCCAGGGGAACCCCTTGGCTGCCCAGACTGAGGGTCATCTGGGCCTTGTGCACCCCTGATGCTTGTGACCTGCACAGACAGACTACTGGGTGCTGAGATCCCATGGCCACGTCCCCCTGCTGCACAGACCATAATGTGCCTCAGGTTTCGGCTTCTGGAGCCTCGGCGGGCAGTGACTTCCCTGCCCCACGCCGACCATCTTCAGCCCTTTCTCTCTTTCTTTCTTTTGCTAGTGAGATTGAGGTTTTTTACTTAATTTTTTTTTTACTTTGTTCTTTGTAGTTTACATGACAGCAGAGTGTATCTTGACATATCATACATGCATGGAGTAGAACGTCCCATTCCCGTGGCTGTACGTGACGGGGAGCACGCTGGTCGTGTAGTCGTACATGAACATAGGAAAGTGATGTCCCATTCATTCTACTGTCTTTCACCTCTAGCACTTTCCCAGCCCAATGGCTTGCATTTTCCTGAGCACTCCTTGATTGACAGTACTCCCGGCTCCTGGGCATCCTGAGTGAGGCCTCCAAGGTGCTCAGAGTGTCAAATCCCTCCCAAAGTGTAACGGGCAGCACAGAGGACAAGAAGTGTCCTCTCCTCTGTTTTGGAAATGTACTCTATTAATTCAGCCCAAGAATGATCCTCAGCGCCTTGCTGGGCGGATCTGAACAGCTGGGATGCCTTCAGCTCCTCTTGTCACCAACACACACGCTGACCCTCCGAGCCCACCAGTCAAGGTCCCCTCGCCTGTGCTTATGGAATCGAGTTTTTGGAAGCCTCAGTGGAAGAGATTCCATTTATTCCTGCTAAGCTCCATCTCCTTCCCTTTGGCCCGTTGTTCCAGCCTGAAAGACCTTTCAGGTCCTGATTCTGGAGTCCCACAGCATAGCCGTCCCTTCTGCGTTCAGTGCCATTCACTTATTTGAAAAGCGGGCTTTCTGGTTTTACTCCAGAGCTTGATAAAAGACTATACGGGCAGGGTCAAGGATCAAGGCACGCGGACACCACCTGACCTCTCCCTCCAGGTCCACGTCAGCCTGTTCAACAACACCCTCTGGGATGCTCGGTCTATAGGTTAAAGACCAACGGATCCAGGAAGAGCCTTGTGCAGCCAGTGATCCAAAGTCAGGAAAAACAGATCCTGGGTGCTGTATTGTTTCTAATAAGCTGCATTTCTTTAGGAAAATGAGCTTTTGAGGTCTCAGTTTCCTCATCTGCAATGTGAAGGGTTCAGATTAGATGGCCCTGAAGACCATTCTAGCTTCACACCTTAGTGGATGCACGAGCACCCTCCAGGTGTCCCCAGCCTACCCACAAGGACACGGGGGAAGACCGGCCAGAGCCTTATCCAAATCAAAACACCCTCAGCTGCCATGTCTCCTCCAGTCCCATGTCCTTTTGCAAACAAGGGATGCATATTTCGAGTCCTGAGTGGTTCTGATTTCTTTCCTAAATACCGCGTGGCTCAGTGTGGAGGATGGGGACTCCCCCGCCCTTCCCTGCCACAACTGCCATTTTTAGGCTGAATGTTTTTACACATTTTTATAGACTAGGATATGTGTCCATCTCTAGTCTCCCGGCACCTATCGTGTTTGTCTCAAAATAAAGGGACACTAGCATTTACAGAGTCCCTAGGTGTGCCACCCCTCCATGCCATCCACTTTTTCTTGAATGCCGGGTTCTGAGGATCCACAAGGCCCTGCCCGTTGCCAGGGAGGCACGTGCTGAAGCGACCCGCGTGTTGTGCAAGGGCCGCGCTGTGGCTGGAACCAGGTGTGCTGAGGACTGAGGAGGGAACCAGCCGTTCCGCGGGGGTCTGAGGAAGGAGAGCCCTGGACTGCAAGGTGTCCCAGGAGCTCCTGAGCAGGGGCCAGGCATGAAGCCTGGCGCAGGTGGGGTGTGGGTGGAGGGTGTCACAGAAGCGGCCAGAACACCCTGCAGCCAGCTCCTGACGGCCTTGAACCCCTGCCCAGGGCCTGAATTTCAGCCTCTAGGTGTCGGGAAGACCGGGAATACGTAAGGCACCCTGGGAGACCAGGCTCTAGAGAGACACCTGGCCACGGTGTGGAGGACGGATTGGAGGGAAGGTCCCCGAGGAAGACAGGAAGGGCTCTGGGAGACATCCGAGGTCCTAAGTGAGAGTGGTGAGGTCAGGAATAGGGAGAGCAGGAGAGTCCAGAGCTACGACAGGCAGGCTCAGGGGACCCGTGAGCCCTTAGGGTTAGACATATCGTGGTTGGTGTTCTTGGGATTTCCAGTTAAATGACGGGGCAGATGCCAGTTTTGTGAACCCATCTAAGGAAGAGAGGAGCTAAAACAGGTGTGAAATGTGGGGGTCACGGGCTCAGCTAGAGACATGTTGGGTGTGCTAGGGACCACAGGTGTGCGCATGGGCCACCGTAGTACAGGGGAGGGTTCAAACCAGGGTAGGCAAATGCCAGGCACAGTGGTGCACGCCTGTAATCCCAGGGCTTGGGAGGCTGAGGCAGGAGGATCATGAGTTCAAAGCCAGCAACTTAGCAAGGTCCTAGAAGCAACTCAGGGAGACTCTCTAAATAAAATATTTTTTAAAAGCTGGGGACATGGCTCAGTGGTTAAGCACCACTGAGTTCAATCCCTGGTACAAAAAGAAAGAGTGGACAAAGTCAGCCAGAGAGCCCCCGGAGAACAAGGTGAGGGGCTGAGGACCAGCCAGGGTGAAGCCAACATATCGCGGGTGGACAGAGGAAGAGGAGCTGATAAAAACAACCTCACTAGGAGTGTGGGGGACAGCCAGGAGAGGCTGGGATCATGGAACCCAAAGGAACACATCCCAAATGCTGCAGCGCTGAGGGGTACAAAGAGATCCAGCAATGAAGACCACAGAGGCGGCCCTGGGCGTCACAGGGGACAATGGACGTTTCTTGTGACTGGGGGACTAGGTAGCTGCAATGGCCTGGATTCGAATCCTGATTCTACCAGTCACAGCTTTGTGACGCTGGGTGAGTCATTCCTTCCCTGAGCCTCAGTTTCTTCAACTATAAAATGGGCATAACAATGAGACCATTCTTTCAAGTGTTGTTAGGTTTAAATATGACACTATGAGCAAAGCACGTAGATCATGCAACAGATGCTCCGTGAAGGTTAGCAGACCCCAGAAGCACGGAGGTTTACTGAGAGAGATCATTGGAGAATAGCTTGGAAATTAAAAAAATAACATTATGAGAGGATTGGAACATGGCAGAAGCTGAGAGAAGGAAGCAGGTAAGGAAGGGGAGGTTGGAGAGGCCTCCCTCCTGGTGCTCCCATGTCCTGGGCGACACGGGGAGGTGGAGGCAGGAAGTGGAGCCCTGGCCAGCTACATGGATTTCTCAGACACACAGAAGGTGACCTGGGAGACGCCACACAGGAGGGGGAGCTGTCCTCGCTGGTGGCCCCCTCTTCGCCGGGGTGTGCAATAGGTGCAGGCACCTGCCCAGAGGCGGCCATGGGGTGTTGAGAAGGAAAAGTCTAGAATAGCTGCTGTGGAGTGTGTGGTGGGGACCGAGGACAAGAGCCTCCAAGGAGCATGTGAGTGTGGCTCAGGTGGGGACCGAGTCAGAGTCTCCCTACGTTGGGCCAGTGGTCCCCATGAGCCCTCTTCCTGGGGAGGCTGCTTCTCTCCTCCCTGCCATCCCCAGAGTGGGGCGGGAGCTGCTTGTCGGCCCTTGTCTCTGCTCCCCCAAGCGCCTGGCCAGAGTCAGGGTGGCCACGCACCTGCTTGGTCACTCCCCAGGGGTGTCCGCGTTCACGTGGGGGCTGGAAATGCCGGTCCCCCGCAGTGAGAGCCAAAGGCTCAGTACTCTATTCTGCTCACTCCAGCATGTTAAATCCCTGCCCGACACGTTGAAAAAGGACATCGCACATGCTCACCCATTAATAGTACAACCTCCCCTGTCATCTGAGGCAGCCGCTGGCATTTAAACAGACCCAGAACCCCACCTCCTCCACAGACTCCTCAGGGACTAACAGGGGAGCTAACATTTAACAAGAGCTTTCTGTTTGTTAGGAGCCTCCTTATGCACAGCACAGGTGGCCTTTAGTTTCACAATAACTCTGGTATTGTTAGTATTGTCTCCTCATTTTATCAAGAAGGAAACAATGGCTCAGATAGGTTAGAACATTTGCCAAAGTCACACAGCACTGAGCCAGCCCTCACGGAGATCAAACCAAATTTGGCCAACTCTTGCTCCTGAGCTCAGCTTCCTCTGGTGCCTGCCCTGAGCTCCTGTTCTCTGAGGACCCCTTTGGCAGTGACTCCTGGTTCCTAGCCCCTGTGTTCACATTTTGCATACCAGCCCTGTGCTTACCCTCATTGGAAGATGCAAAGTAAAGATTCTCAGAGAAACCAAATTCTCTCTATTTTCTCATGGAAAATGTGCCCTTTCAAAAAAAATTTTTATCATGTTCAAATAAACACAACACGTAATGTACCATCTTAACTCTTTTAAAGTGCACTGTTCAGTGCTGTTGAAGTCCATTCGTATTACTGAGCCACCATGACCACCATCCATCTCAGAATGCTTCCTCTTGCAAATGGAAATTGTCCCCGTTCAACACGAACTCCCGCTTCCTCCCTGCTGAACCTCTGACCATCTTCATTCTGCTGTCTCCGTGACCCAAACCACCCTAGCATCAGACAGCAGCTTCTGGGAAGCAGAAGATAACCAATGTCCCCACCCTGCTGCACTTCCCCCCAGCCTTCCGGAAGCCTCGGCCTCCTGGAAGCTGAATCCCAGGGGTTTGTCCTTTTGGGCTGTTTACTTATTTTTCTTAACATAATGTCTTCGGGGGTCGTCTAAACTCTAGCAAGTGCCCGACCGTCCTTCCTTTTTAAGGCTGAATAATATTCCGTTGTGTGTGTGTCGCACTTGGCTCATCCACTTATACGTCGCCCAACCCTTGAGTTGTTCCCACCTTTTGCCATTTAGTGAGTAACATTGCTATGAACCTGAGTTTACAAACACCTCTTAGAGACTCTGCTTTCAGTTCCTGGGGGTCCATGCCCCTAGTGGAATTGCTGGATCTTGTGGTGATTTCTGTTTTTTTTTGAGGATGCGTTTTCTGTGGAGGCTGCACAATTTCACCTTCCCGCCAACAGTACGTGGGGTTCCTGCTTCTTCTACATCACTGCCAACATTTGTCAGTTTCCGTTCAGTTGACAGCGGCCACCCTCGTGGGTGGGAGGTGGTATCCCCTGGGACTTTGATTGGCATTTCCCTGATGACCGAGCCTCTCTCCATGTGCTTATTAGCCATTTTGGTCTCTTCTTCGGAGAACCGCCTATTCAACCCGTTTTTGAATTGGGTTGTTTTAAACTACTTTTTTGTTTTAAATCCCGACCCTGTGCCCTCTCCAACACAGCTCCACGCATGTTCCCCGCAGCCGTGTGGTGACGTGCTCTGAGGGCGGGAGTTCCCGTGTCCCCCACCACACACCAGCTTTGACAAGCACGGAGCATTATTCACACCGCCGGCTTCCTGGTCCCCTCTAGGGCCAAGGCCTGGACAGGCTCTGTTGACCCGGAAATGACACCAGGGTGGGGATGTGTCAAGTCACCATGACTCACCCTTGGCCCTGAATTCTTTAATCTGTGTAGCTACCCAGATGGCATCTTGGAAAGGGGCACAGGCCAGCAGGTTCCGAGGAGGGAGAGGCAGGCCCTGGTGCAATCTAGCATCGAGGGGGACAGGGGACAGGGGACCAGCAGCTGGCATCTGGCTTTGGCCAACAGGGCGGGGCATCCCAAGGTGGCAGTGATGGTGGCAGCACCTCTCGGGGAGGAGGCCACACAGGGAAGGCCCTAGGAGCACACGGCTCGGCTTCCCCTGGGAAGAGGAGTGAGGTCCAGGCGGGTGGCTCGGGATGAGGGATCTGGCCACCCCAGAGCACAGGGTTGGGCAAGGCAAGGGAAAGAGATGCCCCACGCCTCGGGGAGGGGACACTGGAAAACAGGACCAGGGAGCCACAGGAGTCGGCTGCTCAGACCTCTGTCCACGAGACCAACTGTGAGATGGGCGGACGGCCTCCTGCAGGGGCACCTCCCCTCCACCACAGCGGCCCCCCGCAATTCGCAGCTCCCAGCCATCAGGGACGCAGAGGCTCAGCGCAGGGCTCCTGAAGCCAGCCTGCCCTGGGACCTGCCCTCTGAGCCCCCCTGCGGGCTGAGGCTCCTCCTGTCCACCCCTGCATCCCTCCCTTCTCCCTGCCCACAGCTCAGAAGCCTCTTCCATTGGCTTCTGCCCCTTTCCTACTTTGTCTTCCATTGAACTTTCTCCCATTCAATGGGCTGCACATCTAGTTGCAGCAGTCGGCAGCTTCTTGGAGGACTCGAATTGACGGAGAAGCCGTCTGAACATGACCCCCCGCCTGCAGGGCACCCTCACCCCAGCCCTCCAGTACAGTCCCCTCCCTCTGGGCTTTGACCTGCCTCCTTCTAGAGACTGACTGCGAATCAAAACAAGGCGCATAGGGCACAAGGATCCACCCTGAGCAGCACACCGGGTTTGGGGGTAGGAGGACACTTGGTGAGACCTTTTGCATCCTTGGGAAGCTCCTGAGTTGGGCGGGGCTAGTTCCTGAGCCTGGCCACATTTGTCTCAATCCACAGGGCCCAGAAGAGCTCCTGGCATCTGCTCAGTATATATTTGAAGAATGAATAAGTTTATTCACTGTCACAGTGCTCTAAAATGTCCCCAAATCTTTTCAAGTCTTCCAGCAGCCCTATGGAGTCAGGGAGACACAGACCGTCTCAAAGTTGTTAAACCGAGACCCAGAGAGGCTGAGGGCATCCATGGCCTGCTAGGGACCCTCGCCATCCGATTAGACCACGCTGCTGTACAGTACAGCCGGGCCCATGCCCCAACCCCCTTGTGACCACTGGGGCATTGTGGGCAGCCAGTCTGAATGAATTCACATACTCTTTGTGAATGATCTGAGTGATCCGAGAGGCTCTGTCGGTCCCTTTCATAGTGACCTGGATATTGCCCCGATCCTCGAGGTAGCAGAATGTGTCTTCAGACACAGGTGTGCCTTCCTGCAGCCCCATGGGTGGAGCTAAGCTCACGTGTTCCTTTATGATATTACCCCTTTGCCCTGTTTGGGATAGAATGTTCCATGGAAATGCCCTTTGTGTGTCCCCTTCTCTTGCTCTGCCCTTGGGTGTGGCCTTCCTAGATGTCAGTCAACCTGCTGACAGCAGACATCATGAAGCTGGACTCAGTCCCTTGAAACCTGACCCTTTGCCTCATTTGAATGGCTTCTCCTCAATCAAAGGGTCTCTCTCTCTCTCTCTCTCCCCTGGACCCTTAGGGTTAGAGGAGCCATCACAGGACTCCAAACAAAAGGTATCTCTGTCTCTTGTGTGGTTATTTCGTGCAGCCCAGTTCACCTGGAGTGACCCTGAGTGTTTTATTTGTGAGGAACGCGACAGGCCATCCCAGTCAATTCTGACCCAAGCCCAGAAAAGCAGGAGCTCTCCGCACAGGGACAGTCAGGTCAAGGAAAGGATGCAGGGGACAGGCTAGGAATGGACTGACCTACTTTGCACTATCAATAATAATACCTCACTCCCGACAAACCAGGTTCCTGGAATGTAAGGAACACGGAGGAGAGTGCAGAAGGAAGGGCCAGGCCCCTCCCCCAGGAGGCCCAGAGCAGCCCCTTTCTACAGTACTCACTCCTCCTCACTCCTCGGGGGAACTCAACCACTGAGCCACATCCCCAGCGCTATTTTGTTATTTTATCTAGAGACAGGGTCTCACTGAGTCGCCTAGAGCCTAGATTTTGATGAGGCTGGCTTTGAACTCACAATCCTCCTGCCTCAGGCTTCTGAGCTGCTGGGATTACAGGCATGTGCCACTGTGCCCAGCCCTTAGTAAGGGAGCCAGGAAGGGTTCGCTGCCCGGCCTCACTGCGGCAGGTCCTGCCTCCTAAGCCACACCACTCTCCTTTGTTTGCTCTTATTTTTAAATGAGGCAAAACTTAAAAAAGGAGAGGGGGAGCTGAGCGGGCGGTCAGGGAATGCGTGCTGCTGAACAGGGACGCCACCCTGGGCGGGATTGTCCCCTGGAGAATAAACAACTGCAGGAGACTAAGAGCCTTTGATAACTTGCTTACGGTCAATTAAAAATCCCAATTAACACATCTGAAAAATACTTCCATATTTGTCACTGAATGCAGGATGAGATGCATCTGGCGGCTGCTGGGGGAGAAGGCGGCCCACAGGAGGGGGGCTGTGGAAAGACCCCCCCTCGGCAAAGCCAGTGGTGGGGACGGGGACTTCAACCCAAAAGCCACCTCAGGAGTTGGCCCCCTTGTCTGTCACCATGGATCCCTGATGGTGCTGCTTCAGTGAGTGGCTCTAATCTTCACCTTCAGCCCTGGTGACTTAAATGTCCTGGGGATGCCATTGGAGTGTGACCCTGGGAGCCTCACTGCCCCGAACAATTCCATGCCACATGTATGCAAGGCACACAGCAGGACAGGCCAAGCAGACCCTGTGTCCTGAGCACGGCTTTGTACTGCATCTGTCCTTCCCCAGCGGCTCAGCCCTGATGATTCCACCACCATATCTGGTCCCGCAGCCTGACGCTCTACCCTTCCTCCAGCACCGGGACAGGCTCTGCCACTCCTTGTCCGGCTGGTGGCTTTCCTGCCTGGCTCCCAGTGACTCTCCTCACTGCTGCCAGAAGGATCTTTCTAAAATGCAAATAGGATCAAGTCGGTCCTCTTGCATGACGCAGTTCAGTGGCCTGCGTTGCCTTCGGGAAAAGTTCAGACTCCCGGTGAGGCTCAGAAAGCCCTTGGGGACCTTGGCTGGCCTCTGCCCTCCTTAACCTGGTTGTCCTACGCTCTGCAGCTCCCTACACTGAGTCCCCTAGGACATGACATCTTTCATGGCTGGGATTACCCTTCCCCCTCCTCTTCTGCTAGCAAATACCTATTCTTCCTTCAGAACCTAGCTTAAGCTTTGCCTCCTCCAGGAGGCCTTCCCTGACTGCTCCTCCTCCAGTTTGACTTGGACCTTCCTCTGTGATTCTACTGTTCATTTGCTGCTTCTAATCCCACTTCACACTATCAATGATGATTTATTATTTCTGGAACAGCTAAAAACAAGGCCTCAGTCTTATGTCCCATGTCCTCGTGCCTCCTAGGTGTGCAATATGTTTGTTGCATATGTGAATGGAAGAATATTTAATACACCTTTTAAAAAATCGTGAAATTATTACGTTTTGGTGAATCAGAGGGTGCTTCCCATTGAACTTCATTGTTCTATCAGAGATGTTTTATCTCCATTTCTTACTGTGGGGACATTGCCAGTGGTTCCAGTCCCTTAGCTTTATGTGTCCTCCCCTAGAACCTCTGTCAGATATAAACGAAGCCCCAAAAGGACCTAGAAGGAGCCAGTCTTTAAAGGATTCTTGTGGCTCACCCCTATTGTAAAACAGAAGACTTCATGGAATGCAAATAACCCTCTCCTAATTTGTCTACTTGGTAAGTTTGAATTTGGAGGTTTCTTAAATTAGCAGCGCAAACTTGCAGTTTTTCTGAAAATGTGACTGCAGTTGTGGCTCATGCCACCAAGATGCAAATAAAGGGGCTCAGGACTGGGGCGGTGGCAGGGTGAACCTGTGACAATAGGAGCAGAAGCCAGGCCTGTAGAGGATGCCATGGCCACCCACAACTCCGTTTTGCAGGCCAGTGATCTTGGAGCCCAGCCTCCCAGTCACCCCAGGGCTACTTCATCTTGAGATTACCCATGCTGCCTACCACCCACCCAGCGCTCTCAGGGGAAGGGAGAGAGATTTTCTGTTCTTCCTTCTACTGGAATTCTTTTGTCTGCTATTCAGAGAGCTGCTTGGGCTACACTCTGGGCCCCTGACCCATGCGGCTCCCCTGCCCAGACAGCTGGATTCCGACCCGGGAGGCTTTGTTTACTCACCATGTAGCAAATATTGACACTGAAACCAACTGTGCTTCTGCTGGTTGCTAGTTTTCTGGTCCCAGGAAACCTCTGTTCCCAAGTGACAAATGAATTTTAGGCCTATGAGCCCATCGTGTCATCAAAAGGCGGAACAGAAACCTCTGCCCGCTGCTGACTTCTTCCGATACCTGGAAAGCGGGGGTTCCCTCTTAGTCAGTCTGGCCCCACCCTAATCTTAGGTCCTTAAAAGCCGCAGAGTGAAGGGCAGACTATTAACTGACCAGACTATGGGATCCCTGAGGGCAGGGATAG
Source organism: Marmota marmota marmota (assembly GCF_001458135.2). NCBI lineage: Eukaryota > Metazoa > Chordata > Mammalia > Rodentia > Sciuridae > Marmota > Marmota marmota. Next base: position 6,351,271 of record NW_026000242.1, on the reverse strand, counting down.
TTACAGGAATGTCTGTCCCCAGAGCCTGGCCAGATGCCTGGAGGTAGCCCAAGGAACTCTGGGAGGAAGGGGAATAATGACACTGATGATCAGAATAATAACTACTACCACCAGACCCCAGAGTAGAGTCGGGCTGTGTGCCAGAGCCGGGCCTAGTTCTGAGCTTGCGTCACTTAGTTTAATGCTCACAAGTACTATTATCCCATTTTGCAGATGAAGAAATGGAGGATCTGGAGATTAGGTAATCTATGTAGGATCACACAAAAGACTCCAAAACCCATGCTCCTAACTCCTTTGAAGAAAGGGAAGGGCTAGGCAACCATGAAGCAAGAGACTCAGGAGGCTGAGGCAGGAGGATTGCAGGTTTGAGGCCTGCTTCAGCAACTTAGTGAGGCCCTGAAGGAAGAAGGGGAGTGAGGGCATTAAGGAAGAAAGGAGGTCAGAAGAAGGTGAAAGTAGGCAAGACGGTGATCATGGAGCTCACCAGTAAACAAGTGAAGATAAAAGCTTCATCATTCCCCAGACCTATTTCCTGTCAAGCTCCAAATGCCCTCCCATCTGTTCCTTTTCCTCCTACAACTCAACAGGTGGGCCAGGGTATCTTCTGGTCTCTTGGTGTCTCCCACCCCCTGCTAACACGGCCCCTTCCTGAAATAGACACTCTAAACATTTTATTTATTTATTTATGATAGATGGCAGAATTGAAGTCTTGGAAAGATCTACGTTTGAAACTCGTTCATCCCGCTCTCCCGCCCAGACCCTTATGGGCCAGGCCCCGCAGACCTATGGGGAGGGTCGCGAACTGCCCGGGGAGGGCTGGGGGTCCCAAGCTGCCAGGGGAGGGCTGAGGTGGCCCCCCACAGAGCGTTCCCTTCCTCCTGGTGAGGCAGGCTGGGCGCCCCAGCCATGAAAACAGATGTTCCCTTCCTTCACTCCAGCCAGAGGGAAAAGGTAGATGTCACGCACACCCACACCCCGGGACAATGCGCGTATTAATAACCGCTTTAATTGTGTGCGAGTCTCAGCATATTTCCCCGCGGAGCCTCAAAAGCCATTTATTTTGGTACCACGTAGCGGGGATGGTACTCTCCGCCGGGGGCCCAGCCAGGCTGCTGGTGACTAATAGAGAACTCTTCATTGAGAGGAGCCCTGGAAAAGTGTTTCCATTTCCCTGGTGCGCCTTGGGTGGGTGGCGAAAGCAGCGAGCTAAGTGGAGCACTGTCAAGGTTCGTGCGCGCCCCGGATGTGTGTGCGCAGCACCTCTCGGTACCCACGCCTGGGAGGGAAGTCTGGGGGCCCGGGAGGGCGGGAGGCAGATAACCCCCTGCAACGGCAGACTCTAAAAATATCGTGCGCTTGCCTTTGACTTGAAATATACGATTTTCTCCCCAGCAGACTCACCTTTCTAATTTTATTTTGCTTGGGCTGCTATTAAAATGAGCTTGCATTCTCAGAGAATACTCCGATGGCTATAAAGGACAGGGATTGCTGGGTGGCCAATAAATCCAGCCCAGGAGTCTAGATTTACCGTGGACAACCCTAACCCAAGGCAGTTAACTCTAGGGATGAATGTTTTTCTTTTAGGGTAATATTATATATTTTTTCTTTTGTTAGAAATAAGGCACTTGCTGCTCCCCAGAAACAGGAGATTTTATTTCCTGATAAAAATTCCTCCTCTTCTCAGCCTCACCATCAACCATCATTAACACATGTTCTCTACGGTAGATGTTCTCTGTGTTGGACAAGGAGACTTCTCAGACTCAAAATCACTGTAGGAACGGCCAGGAATGATCTCCAGGAAGAGTCCAAATCAATTTGCCTGAGTATCTTGCCCTTCATCTTGCCTCCAAGCAGAACTGCACCTAAATAATCTCAAATGGGTGCAGGTCTTCTTCACCACCCCTCAGCATCTCAGATGCTTTGTCTCTTTAAGAACCAAGGTTTGGAATTCTAAATTCTCAAGTGTTCAATAGTGGGAGGGCAAGTGGCCCTGGGAAGTGTGATGTTGGCCAGTGCTTAACCTCTCTGAGCCTCAATTTTTTAATTTGTAAAATGGAGATAAAAATCTGTATCTTGCAGGGTGGTGATTTGGACAGTGTCCTTTGAAAATAGTGGGATTCATCCTTAACATCTGTTAATGAACCTGGGTCGGCAGAGTGACTTCCAAATGTATGCTCATTCCTCCAAGTCATGCCCTCTCTGATGCAGTGGAGAAAGCGATGGTGTCTCCGCCCAGTAAGCTTGATTTGGGGATACCACAGTGAAAGAAGGGCCCTTAATTATCCTCTGGGCAGCCTCTCTTCTCCTACCAGTCCAAACATCTCCCTGACACCCAATTTCCCCTCAGAATGCCCCCCTCCTGTCTGGCAGGCTCATCTCCTTCCAGTTTGCATGAGGTGCCTCTGTTGGTGTGAGGTCTTCCCTAGTTTAGTTTTTGTTTTCTCAAGGTTTTAATTTTGTTGGTAGATTGGTTCAGTTATTTCCAATCAGCCTCTCCTATCTGTATGAGGAGAAATGGCCGCCTCTGGGCGGGTGGAGACCACAGTCTAGATCACTTACAAACTCCCCGTGTCTCCAGGCTGGCCTGTTCCTGGGGAGGAAAGCAATCAGAATGCAGTGTTTAGTTTAGGTAATCCAGCAGGATTAAGGGCTGAGAAGGAAGGGGTGTACATGGGAAGGCCCTCTGGACAATGAATCCCTTTATCACATGCATTCTGGGCCCCCCTGAAGCCCGGAGGTAGAAGCCACCCATGAGAGCAGACACATCTGTGCAAATGCCCCTGTGTCCCCGGCATGCCATACAGGGGTGAAACCTGTGGGGAGGAAGGAGGGCTGGCCTGTAGCTCCACTCCTTCCACTGATACCTTGGGCAAGTCCCTCGATTCATTTTTCCTTGAGTTTATCCAATTTTCAAAGCCACCTGGGACTTTATTCTAAATTGCAGATTCCTGGAGTCTTTACAAACTACTAACCCAGATGGTCAACTCATAGGTAAACTTGGGGAGGATACCGACCACAGGTCAACAGCCCTAGATTTAGACCTTTGCTTACTCCTCTGCAAAATGAGTAGGGTGGACCAAATGCCTTTGAAAACCACATCATGTGGCCAGTGACACAGCTCCGAAGTCATGAGTCTCTGTGACCAACTCACTTGGGAAAAGAAAACACCACATATGGGCCTGGCGTCACATGTGCACACAGGAACAAAGGAGCTCTAGTTCACTCTTGCTCTGGGACACAGCTTTGCTTGACTTTAGTCGAGCTTTTGGTGGCAAAAGTTACCTATGAAGCCTGTGCTTTGTGCGGGCCAGTGCTCTAAGACCCTGACACCAATGCATACCAGAGCCAGAAAAAATGGTGGCAACAAATGAAATCAGTTTCCTGGCTCCAAAAGAAGTGGAAAAAGAGGACAGAGTGAATGGTCTTAGAGGTCCTTTTGGCCACCTCTCCCCTCTGCTTCTCCAGCCCCTCTGTAGGAGCTGCCTTGGGCAGTCTGGATGGTTCCCCAAGTCAGCCCACTTCGCCCACTTTCAGGTAGGCCAAAGTGCTGTGGAGGCAGACTCCACTTAACCCCAGAAGACCTTTTGACAATCCGCTGCCTGAAGGCAGGTAGACCAGATGTCTTCTAAAGCAATACCCTCAGGTCCTTGTTCTAGTTTGGAGTACTTTATCCAACCATCAGAGGTTCCAGCAGAACCTGGATGCCCAGTGGAGACACAGTAAGGGTGAGGACACAGCCTGTATCAGGGCCATCATCGTGCATTTGAGAATGTTTTTCTGCTCAGGACAGAATCATGTCTTGAAGATCTTCAGCCTGCTTTTCTGTGCCCTGTGCCTCCTGGTGTGTCTCTGTGTTTTCTCACATTAATTACCAAGGAGACACAGGTTGGAAGGAAGTCAAGACCTGTCTAGTTTAACCCCAACTTCCAAAGCTACAGCTCTGTGACATCATGTCCATCCTCATCTCTGCTGGCCATCTGCAGTGACAGGGAACTCATGTCCTCCAAGGGTCCCATGTCTGTTTTGAATACAGCCCTGCCATAAAGTGTTCCCTGATATCTTCCTAAGGTCCTTCTGCTCTTCTCTAAAAAAGTATATGCTGTTTGACCTGCTTGGGCAGGTTTCTTAACCTCTCTAAGCCATAATAATCATACCCAACTCAAAACACTGTTTTAAAGGCCATATGAAATGGTAAATACATAGTATTTCATACACATAGAGGACCCTCAGGAAATGTTAGGGCTTTTGCTTTTGGAGGAACTGATAACTTCCTTTGCATCGGAGACGTTCCTGGTATTTTCATTTTCAGAAGGGACACATGCTGCCTGAAAGAGGGGTTCTCAGGAGCTCTGGAGACATGGGCAGGGGTCCCTGACAGTGTTGGCACATGTGTACATGAGTTCAGGGTGGGTCATTGCATCTGGGACCAAAGTAGCTTGGGCACTGCTGGACAGTGGGAGAGAAGGGGAGAGGAGGCTCCTAAGGACCACAGTCTCTATACCTGTTGCCAAGATGTCACTCCCTTCCCACTTTGTTGCACCACACACATGGAAGAGCGTGAGGCAGGGGTGGTGGTATTTTTGACGAGGTCTCCCATTGAATACTACCCAGTAAATCATCCCAAGTTCACCCAAGGCTGAGTTCTGGCCCACAACTAGAGCCTGCCTAAGCTGGAGAACCTGCCTTCATGTACACTCCCTGGCTCTGACTTGGGCAAGAAATGGAGACTCTCTGAGTTCCAGTTTTCTCATCTGCAAAGGGGGATATTTGATAATAGCCAACTTGGGGAACTCCTGTGTCTCTTCCTGTAAGGACACTAACCCTATCAGATCAGGGCCTCGCCCTTATGACCTTATTTAACCTTAATTCCTTCCTGATAGTCTCCATCTCTGAGGAGGAGTTACGACTCCAACATATGAATTGGGAGTAAAGGGGAGGATGAGAGATGGGGACACAACATTCAGCCCATAACAGTACCCAGAAAGGTATGGACAGTGGCTGCTTATTTTAATAAATTTCATGGGGAGGTAGATGGCTCTGTAGTGTCAGTCTTATCTCACCCCAGCCTCCAGTCTCTGCTTTCCTGTGCCCTTGGCTTTGGGATGAGACTTCATCAGACAAAGGCCAAAAAAGCAGCAGGAAAATGCCCTGATCCATTAGCTCAGGAGACAGATGAGACCCCAGGGAGCTTGTCGAGCCCAGGCCTTGAGAGGGCAATGAAGCCTGGCTGGGGACAGACCCAGTCAGTAGCAGCGGGGCTGGTTCCGAGGCCCTGCCTGGATGGAACCTCTCAAAAACAAATCCCCAGACCTGACACGATCTCAGTGCAGTTCTGCCATTGGTTTGAGGGTGGTGGTCCCCTCCACAGGGACAGTCTGGGACACTGGGAGAGCTTGTCCTGCTGACAGATTACTGTTTGCATGGCCTGGGATTTTATTTTACTTTGCTCCCTCTAATGCCACCTTGTTTATTGGATGGATATTTCATCTCCCCATTTCATCTTGGGATCGGCATTAAAAGTTCCTTCCCTGCTCACTGAGATGTCCCTGCTAATCATAAAAATCTGCGTTGTAATTTCAGATTAATTAAAGCTGTCAAATGGGGAAGCTGGTAACTGTAACTCATATTCTCCACTTCTCTGCACCCTCTCAAAATCATATTACTTTATAATACTTCATATTATTCTTCAGAATACTTTTACCCCCTAAAGACTTCCTTGGGGCATCAGGCAGCCTTTCTTGGGCAGGGCTGGGCCTCAGGCATGACATCCTGGCCAAGGGCAGCAGAATGGACCTGACATTGTCCAGGATGCAGATGCCTCCTCCCATAGCAACCCATACATGTACCTGTATGAACATTAGGGACTGGAATTGGGGAGGCAGACTACTGGTTTCAAGTCCAGCTCTAATGCTTACAACCTGTTTCTATGTGTCCTTACCAATCTGTGACTCAGTTTCCCAAGTTATAAAATAGGGATGATTATGGAGCCCACCTGATAGGTTGTTCATGTGAAATGAAATGAGCGAGGTAAAGTACTTACAAAAGAGCCTGCTCATGGTAAGAGCTTGGTCCATGGTAGCTACGAGGAAACCATTGTCTGGTGAGCCCAGCACCTGGATGTGCCCCTGTGGACAATACTAGAGATACAGAAATGTCTCTGACCCCTGCAAGCTTACAATCTGAATGGAATGTACTCAAAAGGAACATGCCAAGCCCTAAGCCTCCTGGTGCCTATTATCAATACAAATGGACTGGATCACTTCAGAGTTGCATGGCTGTGCCCAGTGAGGGCTGCTCCCCTTCTGTGCCCATCCCTGCTCCCAGCATGGGCAGATTCTTGGAGAAGCACCGCCAGGAGCTCACACTTTTTCTGCTCCTGTCTTTGCTAAAGAAAAACCAAGAAAATGGAGCCTATTCCTGAATGACCCTGGAAGATCTCTCCAGGATGGCATTTTGCAATAGGCTTTTTCCTTTGTGCATCAAAATTATAGCTAAGATTTCTGCTTCATGGGGCAGGCTGAGCTCAGCCAAGGGCAAAGAAAAACGAGGCTGAGAGAAGCGATGGCTGCTCATCTCTGTACCACCTTTGTTCTTTTAAGGAATTAAGATATGAGCTCCACCACCCTCAAAAATGTGCTTATCACTGCTCCCATCTTCCAGAAAGGAAAACTCAGGGTCAGAAAAACTTGTGAAAGTCCCCGGATGGAACATGTTGTGGAGCTTGAAGGAATAATTCCGGGTCCCATGGAGCAACCTGGCTTAGGTCAAAGTTCAGGGCAAGTCCCTCTGTCTGGACTCTGTTCAAATACCAGCTGCTCCCAGAACCAGAGTAGGAGACACCCCTCTGCCTGGCAATCTCTGGCTCAGATAACTCCAGAGACAACACCCTCAACCTGCTGAGGCCTCTTTCCTCAAACATCTATAATTCCAAGCTCAAGAAAGAAGATTTGATTTTTGTAGCTCTCTCTCTCTCTCTTTTTTCTTTCAATTTTCCCCCCATCACCTTAATAATTGCAACTCTGGATTGTTTAATTCCACACTCAAGCCACTTCTGCTCACAACTGGCCTATCACCAGCTAGGATTAAGATTCATTTCAAATAAGAGGGCTTCCCCCCACTCCCCCCTTCTTTTATTCCCAAACTGAATTTGCATTACAAAAAAAATTAAACAAAAGCAGCTTTTCGAATCTCCACTCATTACTCCCATCACATTTGTTAACATCATTATCCTTGGCTGAAGATGGCAACTATTATCAAATGTCGCAGCGCTTTTGTGGACCTCTTGCTATATTAGTTTAGAAAATTGCTTTAATGCATATGCTTTTAGAGGTTTAAAATCTACCATGGCATTATGAGCTATATAATGCTGTACATTTTTAAATCTAATAGTGCATTTATTTTATTTTTAAAAAAACACATTGCATTGAAATAAAAATGCATGCCTCTGGTAAGGAAGAATACAAAGGCAATTGGGAAGATGCAGAACTCGGCTCCTGACTGGCAGGCCCCCTCCACTCCCTTCATCCCCTGGAGAAGAAATCGCTCTTCCTGAAACCTAATCCTGGAGGCTCTAAATGGGTCTAAGGGGTGTGGACATGTGGGGTGGGGACGGGGCAGGTTCTCACTGACACAGTGGTAGAAAAGGAATCTGAACTATTAGGGGCTGTAAGCAAAAGCAACTCCAGCTATTCATTAACATGGAAAAGCACAGTTTCAGGGGCAATTACCAAATTTCTATATTCATAGAAACCCAGTTTCCCTGGAGAGAAAGGCTCAGGTTGGAAATTTATGAAGTGCTGGTTTCTTATGGAAATAAGAATTTTTGGTAATTACACAGGAGCTGCTCTTTATCTGCTTCTGCATTTTAATGATGGGGAGTGTGTATTTTGTTAGTTTCTTTTTCTACTATTATTAAAGCACGCGCGCTGGCCGCATCCTTGCTCTGTCCCAGGATCCATTCATCCTGAGAGCTGAGAACGGGCTGCGCGACCCTGTTCCATCACTCCGCTCACCAAACCAGAGAGCAGGGCGCGGGAAGAGACTCCAGAGGTCCCCTGTTCCGTGCTCTGGGACGGTGGCTCTGCACCTCCTTTCCCTCCTCTGACACCTGGAATCTTCTCCCTCTCTCCTCCCCGTGCCCTGCTCCCTTTTCCTTCCACAGGAAGCCATTTTTAGGGCAAAGAGGACAAGGTACGAGAGATTCTGCTCTTTTCTCCCTCGGACTCCCTTTTTGTAGGACTAATACAAACAGGAAAAGGAAGGGTCACTAGAGCAGGAGTCACATAGCCAGGCTCCCCTTCCCTCTCCCCATGTCCCTCTCCCCAAGTCCTTTTCCCCCTCCTTCTCATTGGTAGCTTCCAGTCCCACCCAGGGAGGGCTGCAAAGGACACCAATCCCCCCGCCCAGAGCCATTTGAGCTGATTTATAATGGTTATAAAAGAGGTCAGAGCTTGATTGAGCTTAATAGATTCATTAATTACACCAAACAAAACAAACATAATGAACATAAAAATTTACGACCTCCATCACCAGGTTCAGATGTGGCCCCTTGTCGGGCCTTGACAGGTTCTGTCAGGCCCATCCATCTTGACACCTTGTAGGATGAACGGCCTGTGGCGGAGGTGGTGGGGTAGCAGGCCCTGGGTGGTGGAATGTCCAGCGCCCGGCACTGCTGTGGAGGGAGGTCCCTGGAACCACCTGCCAGCCTGCTCATCTTTGCCAGATCTCCCTGCAGAGTCGCCTCTGGGCCCTCTGGTCTGGTCCAAATCCTGGTGTTAGCCCTTGGGAACTGTGTGGTATTGGGCGAGTTGGTCCATCTTCCTGCATCCCCATTTCTGCCTCTGTGAGACAGGGATGATAAATAGCTGAGTCCGTCCCTAGGGTGGCGGATGGGTGGCCTGAGCAAATGCACCACATCCGAGTGCAGGGACTACTGCCTGATCTGCGGTCAATGTCATGGTCCTGGGCTTATTTTGGCCCAATTGTTATAGTTATTATAGTAGAGGCCATCCACAACTCCAGCATTTCTTGGGAAACTTCATCTTTCTATCTGTTCTGAAAGACAGGGAAATCTGTTAAGTATTTATTAAGTGCCTAATGCTCTGTGTGTTTGTCTGTGTGTGTGTGTGTGTGTGTGTGTGTATCGGGGTTTGAACCCAGGGGCACTTAACCACTGAGCCACATCCCCAGCCCTTTTTTGTATTTAATTAGAGTCAAAGTCTCCCTGAGTTGCTTAAGGGCCTCACTAAGTTGCTGAGGCTGGCTTTGAACTCACGATCCTTCTGCCTCAACCTCCTGAGCTGCTGGGATTATAGTCGTGCATCACTGCCGAGTGCCTAATTTTTGGTCAAGGAAGGAAAAACGTTTCAGCTCCAGCAGGTGGTGCCGGCCTGCAAATTATTTAAAGCATCAACAAGAGCCCTGAAGGAACTGAGGAATCGAATGGACCTAGAGGTCACATAATTGACCACTGCCCACCTTGTCATTTTCCCCAGAAGGAAAAGAGCAAGCAATGTTCAAAGGTCCAGCCTGAGGCCGCGAAGCTGTGCAACAGTGCAGTGGGGGCAGAGCCCTGGCCCCTGACCACAAGTGTCTATTAGGTGCTCTACATGTGATTGTGGCCCCAGGGAAACCAGGACCTGGAAGAAGAGAAAGCTGAGGCCCCGAAAACAGAAGCTATGGTTTTAAAGCATCACATACGTGATAAATGCATACAATTATATTTTTCAAGTAAAAGTAAATAAATTAATTTTAAAAGAGGCCTTTGCCTGGGTCGTTTCCGCCAGTTTCCCTCCCCAACTCTACCCCTTCTGCAGACTCAGCCCAGGTTTCACCTCCTCTATAGCTTCCCTTAACCCTCCCGAGATGTCCCAGGAAAACCTGGAGGTCCTCGCTGTTTCCCTCTGTCCCCTGGCCCCTGCCACAGTCCAGTCTTTAGATGTCGATGCTCTTCATTGTGACTTTGTGGTTGTCGTTTGGCATTCCTTTCTTCAAGCAAAAAAAAAAAAAAAAATAGTGAGCACCTCCACCACCAGGTTCAGATGTGGCCACCATGCCAGGCACAGTGCTAGGCACCCAGAGACATGGTGAACTGGAAGGCCAGAATCCTTGCCCGCGTGGACTTGTGGTCTGGGGATGCTAATTCTGTCTTGTGCCTTTTCGAGTGTTCTGTGCCCTGCCTGGGGCCTGGCAGGGATAGTTCCTCCGTGAAGCATGATGAGTAAGTGGCTAGGTGCCTGGAGGAGGGCAGAGGCTCTCCGTGGGTGGGCTGGCTGGGGAGACAGGCACGTGGGTTATGGGGACCTCTTTCCAGAACAGGGGCAGGAGTTATGTTCTGCCCAGAGCTCACCCTTAGGGCTGCGACAAGCCCGGGGGAGTACAGATCTCCACTTGGTGCCGTTTAACCATCTATCACCCTCTCCTAGCCATTATTCCATCCTAGGATATCAATTCCTGGTCGGTCACTCAGCCCACAAGACCCTGAAAATAGATTTAAATTATTGCTTTATTTCCCATCCAGCTCAGGGTGTTGATTTATGCTGCCCAAACAATCAAGCCTTTATCTCAGTCACCCAGCAGCATTAGCAGCAATTTATCATGTTTTCCCTCTCGCTGAACTACCCGGATGCTAGGGCCTGATGGTGTGTCCTCAGAGAGATGCAGCCGCCAGTGGGCACGGACAGTAATGGTAGCAAAGGCCGGGGGCGCTTCCTGTCAGCCTGGAGTAAGGGGACAAAAAGGGGGACCCTTTTCCTCATGGTAGCATGGAGGAAAGACTGTCATCTTATGGTATGGTCTGGTCCCCACCTTGCTGCTAACCACATGAGCCACCCTGAGCAAGGCCCTCTCTGGGCCTCAGAGTCCTCATCTTTGACCTAGTGGAACCACCGATTGCTGAGAGGTCTGCAGGACGCATCAAAGACAGCCTATGGTCCTGTCCCCCTGTGAGAGCTTGGGGTTTGCTCTTTGAAAGCTTAACTGACCCTTCCCCTCACCCACCGCTCTGGTTGTGAGCCACAGGCTGTGGCCACATCGTGACCATGAGCAGAAGCAGCCCACCACCCCATCAGAACTAGTAAGCACCCTGTCAAGGGTGGGCAGGGCAGGCCAGGGAGCAGGGAGCAGCCCAAAGCCATTCCACAGGTTAGGAGCCCTGGTCGGCCCAGTGTCTGTCTGATGCAGCCCAAGAGCTAAGCATGGCGTTTACTCAGGTGAAAGGAGGTGTTTTTTTTAAAAAAATAATATTAGTTTGTGACACATCAAAATCACATGAATTCAAATTTCAGCGCCACAAATAGTGTCTCAAAGCCACTCACCCCCGCCCATTCGCATATTGTTCACAGCTGCTGGGGCTACGGTGGCTGAGCGGTTATGAGGAAGACCCCCAGGCCCCTCAGTCTAAAATATTTACTTTCTGATCCTTTTCAGAAAAAAAAACCATCGACCTTTGGGCCAGGTGACTGGTGATGCCAAACACCATCCCAGCTTTGTCCCAGGCTGGGTGTGTCATTTGGTTTGTTTAGTTCAGGAGGACACAAGCCTTTCTAGAGACTTCTAGAGAGAGAAAAGTTCTCCTGAGATTTTTTTGTGTGTGTGTGGGGGGAGGGATACCAGGGATTGAACTCAGGGGCACTCGACTACCGAGCCACATCCCCAGCTCTATTTTGCATTTTCTTTAGAGTCATGGTCTCACTGAGTTGCTTAGCGCCTCACCATTGCTGAGGCTGGCTTTGAACTTGCGATCCTCCTGCCTCAGTCTCCCGAGCCACTCTCCTGAGATTTTTTATCAGCTGAAGAGAGAGTTGAGAGTCGGCCCTGGGTCACCAGCATGGGATGGGATCTCTATTGTTCCTTCGCCTGCCTCTCAGCCCTGCTCATGGCCCTCTCCTCACCATCTCCCCACCTTAAAGGCCACCACCTCCAGGAAGCCAGGCCTCCCTACCCTGAAGGGAGCAGCCGGCTGCCGAGCCCCTAGGCGGTACCAGCGCTCCCTTCAATCTCTAACCTCTCCTCCACCAGGGACAACAAATTGGTTTCATCTCAGGCTGGTTCCGATTGACTGGAGGTGGCTTCCTGTGTTGATAAGGAACGGAGGGCTGCTTGGGAACTCAGGAAAAAAAAAAAAAAAAAGGCCCATGATGGACCGGCCACGGCTGCTGTGGATGTGGGGGGTGCCGCCCTCGCTGCCCACCTTGCCTTCCCTGCTCTGGGCCGTAATCTAGGCAGTGGTGACCAGTGTGGACCCCCTTGGGTATTGCAAGCTTCTGGTGGGCAGTGGCCATGACCACTTGCCTCCCCCGCACAGTGCCCAGCCCAGTACCTGGCACAGAGCTGGCCTCAGGCATGTCCAGGTCTGCTTTTCTGGATGATGTCCTAAAACCAGTTCTTTCAAATGCCTCTGGCAACTGGAACTCGAACCCACCCATGTGGCCTCAGGGAGGCACCACGGGGACAGGGAAGGAACCTGCTGGACCCACCTGGGCACAGGAGGAACTGAGCGGCAAGGAGAGCAGAGCCGGCTCCCAGCTCAGGGAGGAATCCTTGGCATTTACACAGCAAACAACACCCAGGTGAGGCTGCGTGTCAACAAGGCCGGCTCAGCAGTCCCCAAGTCCCAGCATACTTTAAATGTTTGCCACATGCCAGACATTAATATTTTAACGGCTGCCCGTCCATAGCAGGCAGAGCCGTGTCTGGAACGCAGCGTAAAAATGGAGTGACAACAGCCTGCCTAGCGCCAGGTCGGCGGGCCATCGCGTCTGCTCCGGGCTCCTGCAGCCTGCACAGACCCGGGCCCTCCCCTCGCCCCATCCTGCTGGCCTGGCACTGCAGTGAAGCCGAGGACTCCCCTGGCTGAAGGGCTCTCAGGCAGTTCCCAGGACCCTGCACAAGCCCCCATGTTGGGGTGGGGGCAACTGTGTGCCAGGGACCCCGAATTCCATTGCAGCGTAGCTGAGGGCCTTCGCCTCCTGACTTCGGCTCTGGGTGTCTGAAATCCAGCCAGGGCTTCTGGGAGCAGGCGGAAGGCAAGCCTCCTTGTTGGTAGAATTAATCAATGAACGGAGAGGGGGCAGTCCCAATTCCTGATATCCCTTGAGAGGGGAAATGTGGCTGGGGGAAGGTGTGTGATCCTGTGGAATATCACTCCTACTTTTCCTTTCTAAAAATACACACAAACAAGATGAATGTTCGCAAATCTCCCCCATTCCCTGCTGTCATCACCTTTTGGAAAAAAAAATCTCTCTGGTTAGAAAGTCTTAGAAGCCACCTGCTCCTGCAAGCTTGGCCTCAAACTCCTCGGTAAGGCAGCGTGGGAATTATAGGTACAGCTACTTGTTAATAGCAACTAGTGTTTAATGAGCACATACTGTCTTCTAGGCCTGGGTTTGGCAAACTTCTTCCATAAAGGGCCACACAGTAAATATTTTCAACTCAGTGGGCCGTACTCCACACTGAGGTATGGCCAGAAAGAAGTACAGACACTACTTAAAGGAAAGAGAGTGGCTGTGTTCAAATAAAACTTTATTTATAAAAACAGGTTGCTATGGTTTGAATAAGTGACCCCCAAAAGCCTATGTGTTAAAGTCGTGGTGCTCAGCCTGTGGCGCTTTTGGAAGGTGGAAAAACCCTTAAAAGACGGGGCCTACTGGGAGGTTTTAGTTCATTGGGGGTGTGCCTTTCGAGGAGACTATGGGATACGGGTCTCTCCTTGTTTCTCTTTCACTGTGACCATGAGTCGAACAGGTACTCTCTGCCACGTTTCCATCATGATGTACTGTTGGACCACATTTCCAAAAGCAACAGGGCCAAGGGACCACGTACTAAAACCCCAAAACCAAAATCAGCCTTTCGTCTTTTTAAGTAGATTATCTCAGGTATTTTGGTATAGTCCTGGAAAACTGGCTAGCACCTGACACAGGTGGGGTCTCGTTTGCTAACCTGTGTCCTAGGTGGTATGCTAAGTGTTGTTTTATACACATAATCTCATTTAATCTTCATAGGTTTAACCCTAGGGATGGGTACTATTATTATACTTATTTTTAGAAATAAAGGACTTTAGGGTTAGAGTTAGGTACTTATCCAATATTACAGGTGAATATATAACTGGAATTCAAACTGTGTAACAGTAATGCGCTAGTTAAGAGTCTTATAAAAACAATACCCACAGCTGACTGTGCAGAGTGTTCATAGCTATCAGGCACTGTTTTGAAAGTTTTATTTAATCCTTACAACTTGATGATGGTGCCCATTTTACAGATGACAAAACTAAGCCCAGAGACTGAAATGACTAGCACAGGGCACATAGCTTCCCAGTGGCACAGCAGAGTTTCCACTGTCTTGTGTCCTAACTGCTTAGCTTACAAGACTTCAGAGGTAGATCAGTGAGCTCAGGCCTGTGCTACACCACTCCCTTGCCATTGGAAAAACATACGGTCCAACCCCTCCTCCCACAGGTCCCTGCAATAGGTCACTTGAAAAACAGCCCCCTTTGTTTTGCAGTCTTCTAACGGAACATGTGTGGGGTTTCAAAGGCAGAGAGGATTTGAAAGGCAGATGTGGAAGTCCCAGTGTTCTGCACCCTGCAGCCTCAGCCGGCTGCCCCATCAAGTCTCAATTAGTCCCTCTGGGCCCAGGCACTGGAGCTCTGGGTGATCCCTGGAGGGACAGGGCCCCCCTGCCAGCCACCTGCTCTGGCCGAGTCAGCAGAGCTCGACCAGCCTGGGAGCCGTCAGCGAAGGGCCTGCCGCACACGCGGCTCATCATGACACCCGAGTGCAGGTAGGGAGCAGATAGCAATTTTCCTTTTTACTTATTGGTGCAAGGCGAGTCAGAGAGCCTGACAGGGCCCCAAACAAGCTGTCAGGAACTTCTAATTAGGGCTGAACAGCTTAAGGAGTGCACACGCCCTCCCAGCCTCGGAATTAGCAGGACAAAGTACCCAGATGGAGTCAGACAGGCTGAAAGACTGGAGCCTGTGGAGGGCTGGGAGGGGAGGCCTCAGGCAGCCGGCCTGAAGCAGAGGTGAGCTGGGGCACAGGCCTGGGGAGCAGGCTGAGATGCCCACTCGCCCTCCACCCCAGGGCTCAGGAACATTCAAATGAAGGGCCAGATCCTTTGCCCCTGTGGACTCCACATTCTCTCTTCCTTCTCACTTCCCAAAGAACTGGCTGTCCTCAAGTGGAAGGTCTTTAAGTCCTGGATTTGCATGAGCCAGAACTGGACTCCATCCCTGGCCCTGCTGCCATCTGAATTCCAGCTTCCTCACCTGTGAGATGGCGAACGGCAGGCACAAGGGTGGCACTTCCCTGGACAGGGTGCTGTGAGCATCACGAGGATCATGAGAACCCAGAGGACTGAGGCTGGCAAGGTGCTGAGCTTAGGCCCAACACATTAGCATGTGAGAAATAAGTGGCAGCCTTTATTATTGCTTATTGTTACCAGCAGGAGGCTCATGCCAACCCCTGCACAGCCTTTGTCCTCTAAGGAACTTCCCAAGGAAACACTAACTTCCTCTCAGAGAGAGATAATTTCTTAAAATTTTCATCCTCAACATCTGTCTAGGGTAGGCGTCATAATCCCCATTGTATAGACAAAGAAACTGAGACTTGGGGAGATAAAATGACTTGCTCAGAGTCATATATTTCAATAAATGGAAGGTTCTGGATTCCAATGTTGAAGCTAATTATAAGCACAATTATAGCTACCAGGTTTTGCACATTTTGGATACACAAGACACTGTGCTAATCAAGCTTCATGTTATTTCCACCAACACGGCTTCAGGCACCAGCCCAGTTTAAGCAGTCTGAGCATGACTGGGTGCTCCTCCTCACTGGGCCAGAGGGTGCTGTCATGTCTGCGCACGGGTCCCAGCTCTTCCCTTTGGAGATCCATGGCCAGTCCAGCCCTGCTCTGATGCCAGGGATAACCACTGCCCTTCCCCACCAGTCTCCAGTGGTTCATTCAGCCTTCCACAGTTGACCCACAGGTTAGTTGGTTGGTTACCACAGGAAGAGATTCTGACTCCCCCCTCCTGACCTTCTCTGCCCTGGCCTGCTCCATTTTGTCAATGTGTTTAAAAACGTGGAGCCTGAAGTCCCAGCTCCCTGGCCTGGCAGCCCTGGAGCCCACTCTGGGAGCCTCGTCGCCCTGTTGGTTTCGGTCAAGCCACAGCCAGCCAAACCTCCCCGAGTTTCTCAGATATGCCACTGACATGCCCCACGCCCTGCCCTGTCTCACTGCCCTGGTTCTAGAAACTGTAGTTCCCGTGTGTTCCTATTAGACTTCTCTCGTGGTCTGCCATCGCAGCAGTCACTGAAAGCACTTTGAATCACATTTCTTTTGTGGTAAGGGGGGGGGTCAAGAGCACAGGCTCTCCGATGGCTGGCCAAATCCTGGTTCTATAACCCATTTCCTTAAGCTGTCCGTCTTCAGTTTCCTCATCTGTAAAACGGGAACAGTCAATTACCCACCTCATTGGGCTGCTCCAAAAATTAAGTGTGAACACAGGCTGATGCTTAAGAACAGTGTCCGGCAGGTGGTGAGTGCTGAGGGTTGTTAGACATTAGCTCTTACTTTCCCAATTATTACTATTATGCATGGTATTTATTACCCTTTGTAGGTTGAGATCAGTCACAGATTTCACTAGTATGTCCTCTACATCAGCACCAAGGTCACTGATGACATCTTATAAAAAAAATGGGGATTCCCCCATATCCTCAGAGATTTTCCTCCAGTTTGATTTCAATCCATCAGGCATCCAGTCCCCTGGGCCTGCCCCGAATGCTCCTCGCTGGACTCCATCCAGGTTACAATTTTTCAGCTTGTCCACAAGGATTGCCATGAATGATTATGTCAAATGCCAGGCTGGAAACCTCATCTTATATCTAGAACATTCTTTTGACCTACCAGTGTTTTACAGAGAGGTTTTGTCCGACATGATTAGTTTATAGTGAACCCATCCTGATTTCCGGTGATCCGCCGCTTACTTCTGTTTGTGTCCAAATTATTCACTGCTCGGCTGGGCGCAGCCTGCCTGGGGCTGGCACATCCGGGGATCTTTCGCAGCTTTCACTGCGCTTCCCCTTTGGAAAGCAAAACCACAATTGCCTTTCCCCCACCTACGGCCCACTCTCCAGTTCTGTGCAGTTCCCAGAGAAGCGGAGGGTGACGGAGCAACCTCATCTGCCACGCCTCAGCACCCAGGAGGGAGGAAGCGAATGGGGCCAGAGGCACCGCTGCGGCATCTCCTGTCGCCTCCCTGCTCTGCACCACTTTGGGTCCCTCTACCCAGGATTGCTCAAACTTTCAAGGTCCAACCACTCTTCTCCTGGGCAGAGAGGAGAGGCGCAAACCAGAGCTTGGCTTTCCCTTTACCCCACCCCCCTTGCTGTTACACCTGCTGCATATTCTTATTCTTGCTACAAAAGCAACTTTAAGAGCCCCTTCTTAAGGCCATAACGTCATTTTCCCCTCGCGTCTCACCTCTGGGGTTCAGCTTTCCTGACCCTGGCATTCTAGAGACCCAAAGGCTGGCTCTTTCCAGTGTGTTGAGAAGGTGACTTCCTCAGGGGCTGGACACACACTGCTGAGGTCAGAGGGCAAGTCACCTGGGGCCCCTGGGCTGCCTGGGTCCTCTGCCACCCTGGCAGGAGACAGGCCATGGGGCACTGAACCACAGCAGAAGGGACGGTGGGGAGCCCCGCCAGGAAGAGGAGCCGGGGCTGTGGAGGCAGGAGCTGACGCTGCCTCGCGCCATCTCTCCTCTGGGATGAGTGGCTGCTCCCCGCTCCCCAGGCCTTCCTGCTACTCTTTATTCATTAAAATGCTCAGATGCTGACTAACTTTATTTGCTCAATATTTATTTCGCCAGCCTTGAAGCGGGAACAAGAGGCAGCTTGATGGAAAGGTTGTCTGGTTTCATTGTGGCTCCTGTAAGTAATTCTACGGGCTCGATGGAAACGGAGTTTTATAACTTGCCAGAGCAGATATCCCTTAGTGAATGGGAATAGATATTCCCACGTCCCCTACAATGTCCTCTCCCTAATGCTCAGGCCTCCCAGGGGCACTGGCCTTCTCCCACCCCCATGGCACTCTCTGCACTGGATCCCAGCTCAGGGGACAAAGAGCCTCTCTCTTCTTGGGATGTGTGGACCAGCACCCACCTCCCAACAGCAGGCATGGGGAGTGGCCTAGAAACACCAGGAAGGTCCAGGTGACCTGCATGCACTGAGAGGGGCAAGGCCCTGGGGTCAGCAGGAGAGAGATGTGACCTCTCCTCTGGACGTTCCCAAAGGCCAGGCTGGCAGATGGGCCGAGTCCTGCCTGGGAAAAAAGGGAAGGCACAGATGCTTCTGGAGAGCATTACAAACAGGAGGGCTCAGTGGCCACGCCCCTGCCTGCTTCACCTCCCAGCTGACTGCTGCTGAGAAACTTGAGAGGCAGAGCCCCTCCCACACTCAGTGGGCAGGTCTCCATGGACACTGTGTTTCCTCCATCCGCTGCCCTCAGAGGCCACTGGCTTCTTGGGCTGCACAGGCCTCTGTGCCTCACGACTCCCAGCAAACTCAGAGTGACCCGCAGTGGCCTGTGCCCCATCCCTCACCCAACAGCATCTCCACCTGCAAGGGCTGGAGCAGGTTGGTGAGGGGCCCAGGAGGCGTCATCTGCTACCTCCAGTCACTGATCAAGGCCCCGATCACGGCTCGCCGATCCCCCTCTCCTTACTATTATGACTAAATCAAGTTGGGTGATTTATTTCCCACTTAGCTTTCCTGTTTCCGCTCCCTGTCCGATCTGCACTGTTGAGCACAGCAGAGTGAAAACATATCATCCGTTCTGATCAGCTGCTGCTGAGCCCCAAAGCACCCCACCCCCTGCCTTGTGGGCAGAAGGGGCTGCAGAAGGAGTGAGACCTTCCCTGGCCCTGGATACAGGGTTGGCCCAGGCCCTGGCTTCTAGATAGCTGGAGTGTCAGGAGGCTTTGGGGACCTCTGCAGAGGGAAGCAGCCACGGGTGGCTAAAAAATGAAACGAGGTGAGAAGGTAGCTGGACCCAGGCAGCCCACATCTGCAGCCCAGATCCCAGCTCAGGTGGCCCAGGCCACAGCACTGTGCCTCCTCAGTGCCACTGGGCCACGGCAGCCTTCCCAGTGGGGCCTGGCCTGTCAGACCCACCCCCTTCTTTCCTACCCTTGAGATCATAATGAGGTGACAGAAGAGACCTGTCTGACAACCTTAGCCCAGGTCAGGCAGCAAACTGACTGCCCTCTCGGGGAACTACAGGCCAAGGACACCACATCTGAGGGGCAGGAGAATGTAGGAGGTACAGAGCATTAGCTCTGGGACCAAAAAGCCTGGGCAGGTCGCCCGGTTTCCTTGAGCCTGAGTTTCCTCATATGCTAAAGGGGCAATAATACCCAATGTTGCAAAGGTTAAATGGGGTCGTGTGTGAGTGAGTGTGACTGAGTAGGTTAGAAGGTGGCATTTGAAGCACTGAACCAGATTCTCTCTGTGGAGTGAGAAATATCACCTTGGAGCAATGTGTTATTGTTCATGCAGGAAAAATCATCTGACTTATTTATATTTGTTTGATATATTTTAAATTTTATTTATATAAATACAAGTCCAGTGGGTATCTCTGGATCCAAGCCAAGGCATGCCAGGATGTTTCCCTGGGTTAGAAATGTTGCCTGCTCACTTCACAGAAGACGACAAATGGTCAATAAATATATGAAAAAAATGTTAAAAATCTCGAGCAATTAGAGAAATGCAAATTAAAACTACACTGAGATTCCATCTCACTCCAGTCAGAATGGCAATTATCAAGAACACAAATAACAATAAATGCTGGTGAGGATGTGGGGAGGAAGGTTCACTCATACATTGCTGGTGGCACTTTGGTGCAATCACTCTGGAAAGCAGTATGGAGATTCCTCAGAAAACTTGGAATGGAACCACCATTTGACCCAGTTATCTCACTCACTGGCATATACCCAAAGGATTTTAAATCAGCCTACTGCAGGGACACAGCCACAACAATGTTTATAGCAGCTCAATTCACAATAGCTAAGCTATGGAATCAACCTACGTGCCCTTCAGTAGATGAATGGATAAAGAAAAAGTGGTAAATGTACACAATGGAATATTACTCAGGAATGAAATTATGGCATTTGAGAGTAAATGGATGAAATTAGAGATCATCATGGTAAGTGAAATAAGCCAATCCCCCAAAATCAAAGGCAGAATGTTCTCTCTGATATGCGGACGCTAACACACAATAAGGAGGCCGGGAGGAAAGAATAGCAGTTCATTGGATTAGACAAAGGGAAATGAAGGAAAGGGAAGGGGATGGTAATAGGAAAGACAGTGGAATGAATTGGAAATAACTTTCTTATGCTCATATAGGAATAATTGACCAGTGAAACTCCACATCATATACAACCACAAAAATGTAATCTTAATTAGAATGTTCTACTCATGTATGCATATAATATATCAAAATACACTCTAGTGTCATGTATATCTAAAAAGAACAAAAAGAAATGCTGCCTGCTGCCCCAGGATACAGGACCATGAGGAAGGTGGAGCTGTGTATCCCAGGCACTCAAAGGTCTTCTGAGAGGGAGGAGACCAAGACCTCAAGTCTTTCTCCAAAAGTTCATCTGTCAAGTAAGCCAGGGGCCCTGCTGAAGGTTTGGTGCCAGGAAAGGACACCAAGGGCCCAAAGTGAGGCAAGCGGGCAGTGGAACCCACCAGCATTGTGATGAACTTCAGGAATGACCCCGGGACGGTGACCTTGGATCCCAGGTGTGGGGGCCTCTGGGGCCTAAAAACAGGGGAGCTGGACCAGCAGGAGAAGCCCTGTTATACAGGCCCTAGGGTAGCAGCCAAGGCAAGCATGACACGTTGAAGTGGCAGCCTGAGATAAGGCTACAGCACTCAGCAAATGCTGGCTATTAGTAATGATGGTGGCTGACATTCTTTGAATGTGTACTGTAGTTGCTGTATGTGCCAGAAAGTTCTGCACCTTTTACCTTCATTGACTCAGAAAATTAATTCTAGCAAAACCCTATTAAGTAGGTATGACTCTTACCTCAGCTTTATAAATATAGGATAGAGGTGCAGAAAGGTTAAATAATTTTCCCAAGGTTACATGGTTGGTCAGTAGAAGAGCTAGGATTTGAACCCTGGTTCACCATGATCATTGTTGATGGTACATTTTCTACCTCCTCCAATTGCAACCACCAAGACCATGTTAGCCTTTTGCAATGTTGTGTGATTATAGACAAACCTCAAGAAAACAGTAGGTACTGCACAAGGGGGTCTGACAATGACCTGAGAACCTTCCCCCTCTCCTTCCATTCTGAGAGCCCACACTCTCCACCTTCCCCAAGAAGAAACTCCTCTCCAGGAAGGATGGGTTCACTTGCGTACCCTAAAGTGGGTGTGAGTGCTGGGCTTAACATATTATATCTGATGCATAGGCCTCTTAACTTGGGACAAATTCTTAAGTCAAAGGAATGAACCTCTAATTTACACTCTCAGGGGAGGGATGGCAGCCAGTCAGGTGTTGGCAGGGGTTGAGAGTGCCAACATTCACAGACACTCAGCCCTTGTGGGGCACAGCACCTGATCTGCTCAGAGGAGTTGGTTTCTGCCTCTCTGGCCACACAGGAGCGAGCTGGTTTATTTCTCTGCTTGCACATTATCCCAGACTCTGTGAAGATGCTGGTTTGGAACAGGAAGTTATCTCTGAATAATACAAAGGCACCCAACAAGGATGGATGGACAAGGAATGCTTCCAGAAAGGGGGACAGAGCAATAGGGTCATCCACCCTTAAGACCCTATTGCCCCACACCTTCTGGAAGTGGCCTGTCCCTTAGCTGCCCTCTTAATCTCTTGGTTTAGGATCCCAGGGAAAGTACAGGAGTAGGATAAATCTTAGAGTTAGCCATGACTGCAACCCCACCTGCCTTTGCTAAGCCAAGAACAAGACTGTGCCAGTTTAAATTGCATCAGGCAGGGCTAGGAAAGGCCTCAAGGGTCACTTCATCTTGGAGTGGTGAATGGCTGCTCCTCATGCTCCACTGAGGCTCCTGCAGCTCTGTATGGGTTCTGGATTCAGCAGGACAGAGCTCCCAGATCAGCTGGGGTGCAAGAGAGTTGGGAGTTATGTCATACCACTTTACGCCCATTCTGACGGGGTGCAGCTTCCCCTTTAAGGAGAAGGAACCGGGTCCATGGAGGGGAGACCAAATGCCCAAGATCACTGAGATGGAGACCCTGCAGGGCCCTTCTCACAGCACTGTGGTTTCCACACTCTGTCCTGTGAAGTCACGGGGCCTCTGGTGGGCTCCCTAAGGTTCCATGAAGCAGGCAATGGAAGCAAGACAAGGCCCAGTGGGCCCAGGCTCCTAGGCCTGCCTCAACTCAGCAGCCCCTCTGTGTATTTAGACATCAGGGGTTTATGTAGGATTCCATTTGAAATAAGGATTTTGCTTCTTTAAAAAATGTTTCAAAGCTGTTTACATTAGATCAAGATACTGAATGACCTCTACAGATCCCCAAATGCTTGCTTCCTAGAAATCTTGTTGGGCAGGTAGACACAAGTCATTTAACAAACACTGAGAATGTTGTCAGGCACATAGGACAATGACTCCAGGCTTTCCGAGCTGGCATTCCAGCAAGGTAGACAGTTAGACAGGTAACCATGGGGAGGGCAGCTAGCCAGCAACAAGTCCTATGCCAAGGACCAGGAGAGCACTGTGCATTAGAAGGGGGTGCTAGGAAGGCTTCCTGCCCTGGAGGGCATCTGAGCCAAGACCAAAGGCAAGAGGCTCAGGCTGATCACTCCCACTGCCATCTGCTAACAGTCCATGAGCGATATTGGCAGGACAGAGCCAAGTGAAGTAAGGATGATTCCAGAAAATGAATCTGTAGGATGGTTTAGGAGCAAGGAAGGGTGATTTGCTGTCCCCAGGGAATCCTGACATCAGAATGGTTGCTTAAAGCTAGCAAACCAAATCCAGAATCATATAAAAAGATTGTATAGTATGAACAAGGGGGATTTATCTCAGGAATGCAAGGTTGGTTTAACATCAGAAAGTTGATTAATCTAATATGCCATCACATCAAGAGAATAAAAGATAAAAACCACATGATCTTGACTAACACATCAAAAACACATTTGATAAAATTCAACACTACTTTCTGACAAGAACATTAAACAGACTAAGATAGAAGGAAATTTCCTCAAACTCACAGAATCTATGAAAAACATCTAGCTAACATTATAGTCATGGTGAAAGAGTGACTGCATTCCCCTTCAGACCAGGAACAACAAGGGAGTCCCTTTTTAGCACTTCTGTCAACACTGTACTAGAGGTTCTAGCCAGAGTAATTAGGCAAGACAATGAAAGGAAAAGCATCCAAATTGGAAAGGAAGAAGTAAAATCATTTGCAGATGAGATGATCCTGTATATAGAAAACCCTAAGGAACCCACTGAAAAATTATTATAACTAATAAATGAATTCAGTAAGTTTGCAGAGTACGATATCAATATGCAAAATTCTACTACATTTCTATGTACTAATGACAAACAATACAAAAGTGAAAATAAGAAATAACTCCATTTATAATAGCATCAAAAAGAATAAAATAGCCAGGCATGGTGGCACAGCAATTTGGGAGGCTGAGACAGGAGGTCTGCAAATTTAAGGTCAGCCTCAGCAACTTAGTAAAACCCTAAGCAACTTAGTAAGACCCTGTCTCAAAATAAAAAATAAAAATAAAAAGGGATAGGGATGTATAGGGATGTAGGTCAGTGACACAGTGCCCCTGGGTTCAATCTCCAGTACAAAAATAAATAAATAAATAAATGAAATATTTAGGGGTGATTTTAACTTAAAAAGTCGAAAATATTATTAAAAGAAATTAAGTAATCTAAATATATGGAAAGACATCCCATGTTCACAGACTACAGACTTAATATTAAAATGGCAATACTCCCCAAATTGATGTACAGATTCAGCAACAAAGTCCCTATCAGAATTCCAGCTGGCTTCTTTGGAGAAATTAACCAGCTGCTCCTAAAATTCATATAAACTTGCAATGGGCTCAAAGTAGCCAAAACAATCTTGAGGGGCAGAGGAGCAGAACAAAGCTGGAGGACTCACATTTCTTGATTTCAAAACTTGCAACAAAGCTATGGTAGCCAAGAGAGTGGGTATTGGCAGAAGAATAGATATTTAGAGTAATAGAGCAGAAATCAGAGTTCAGAAATAAACCCTCACAATTAGGGTCAATGGATTTTGACAAAGGTGCCTAGACCATTCAATGGATAAAGAATATAATCATTTCAACAAACAATGCTGTCACAACTGGATATTCATATGCATAAGAATGGCACTGCAGCCCTACCTCACACCATGAAAAAATTAACTCAAATGTTCAAAGACCTAATGTAACAGCTAAATATATGAAACTCTTAGAGAACACGAAGGGATGAGTCTTCATGAGCTCGCATTAGGCAATGGGTTCTCAGCTCAAAGCAGGAGAAAAAAAACATTAATTGGATTTCATCAAAATTAAAACATCTTGTGCTTCAAAGGATACCATCAAGAAAGACAGCCCATAAAGTAGGGGAAAACACACACCATTTTCACAACTCAATAATAAAAGGATGACCCAATTTAAAAATGGGCAAAGGAGCTGAATAGATATTTCCTCAAAAAAGATGTATAAGTGTCTAATAATTACATGAAAAGATGCTCAAAGTCATTAGCCATCAGGGAAATAAAAATGAAAACCACTAGATACCACTTCATACATTACAGTGGCTATTGTGTAGATTGAGTAACGATGGCCCTCCCAAGTGGTCCACCATCCTGACCCTCTGGAACTTCACCTGGCAAGAGGAAGTTCATAGGTATGATTACATGAAAGATGTCAAGATAGGGAGATGATCCTGGGTTATCCAAGTGGGCCCAATATGATCATGGGGGTGGGGGGGTCCTTCTAAGTAAGAGAGGGAGGTAGAAGGGGAGAAAAGGAGAGCTGGCAATGAAAACAGAGGCCAGAGAGATGCAATGGCTGCTTCTGAAGTTGGAGGGGCAGTGAACCAAGGAATGCTGGCTTCTAGCAGCTGGAGAGAGCAAAGAAACAGAATCAACCCTCGAGTCTCCAGAGAACACAGCCTGCTAACACCCTGATCTTAGCCCCAGGAGACCCTTTCCAGACTTCTGCCCTCCAGAACTGTTAAGACAACAGATTTCTGTTAAGCCACTAAATTTGTGGTAGTTTGTCATGGCAACAATAGGAAACTGACACAGTTACAAGAGTTGGAGGTGACAGGAAGAAATTGGAACTTCCTACCCTGCTGATGAGACTGTCTAACGGTGTAGTCACTTTGGAAAATAGCCTGGTGGTCCCTCATGAGGTTAAGTATAGAATTCCCACCTGCCTGGCCATCTGCCAAGAGTATCTACCAACAGAAATGAAAACACATTTTATACACAAATACATATAGCAGAAGTTTTTTCTTGCAATGCTGGCAATGGAACCCAGGGCTTCATGCACGCTAGGCAAGCACTCTACCGTTGAGCCACCGTAGCATTCAAAGAGCAGTTTTACTGAGATAAAATTTACATACCACACAATTCACCCATTTCGAGTGTACAATAAAATGTACCAACACAGATAATTTTAGAAGAGCCCAGTAGCATTTTTCAGAATCACCAAAAAGTGGAAACAAACTAAATGACCATCAGCAAATGAATGGATAAATAAAATGTGGATTCATGCTATAACATAGATGAACCTCAAAAACGATATGCTAAGTGGAAAAAGTCAGAGCAAAATGCTGCATATTGTGATTTAATTTATATGAAATGTCCAGAAGAGAAGAATCTATGTCTACAGGAGTCAATTTGCCTAGGTCAGGGTGTCGGGGGCTGGAGGGACAGAAATGACTACTAATAGTGGGGCTGATTTTTAGGGTGAGGAAGATGTTTTAAAATTTCATTAATGATTGCACAAACTCTGCGAATATACTAAAATAAATGAATTATATGTGAATTGTATCACAATAAAAGTGCGTTTGCTTTTCCTTTTGGTACTGGGGATTGAACTCAGGGACACTTTACTACTGAGTTATATTCCTAAACCTTTTTATATTTTAATTTTGAGAAAGGGTCTTACCAAGCTGTTGAGGCTGTCCTTGAACTTGTGATCCTCCTGCCTCAGCCACCTGAGTCATGGAGATTATAGGCATGTACTGCCCCATGCCTGGGAAAAGTGTTATTTTAAAAAAAACAAAACAAAACAAAAAACAGGCTAGTCTAGCATGTATAAGGCCCTGAGTTCCAAAAAAAAAGTAAGAGAGGGAGGGTAGGGGGAGCGCCTCCTGTGTTCTACCCAGAGGGGATTGATCATCATGAATGGGGCTCTTAGATCTGCCTGGGAACAAAGCAACAGTAGAAAAAGTACAGCCCTCTGGTTTACCCAGGAAGTTCAGATTCCAGAGTAGACAGGGTAGGTGTTGCCTGCTAATGGCCCCAAACCCTCACATGGGCATTGGAAAGTCATCCACAGAGATCCCTGCCACCTCTCCAGTCTTACCTCCTACTGCTCCTAACAATGTGGGGGCCCTGATTCCAAACCACTGAGGCCTGGGTCAGCACACCTAGTTGCTGCCTTCCAGCCTTGGGTCCCACAGCACCTTCTCTCCCGTTAACTCCTTTTGCCCAACTCTTACACATCCTTTAAGGCCCCACTCTGCTGGCTTCCCTGGGTGGTCTCCCTGAGCTCCAGAAGCAGGCAATTTGCTATCTCAGGCTTTCTCAGCCTCTCATAGCTCCTTGCAAGTAGCTCCACCTGTCACTTAATATCACAATAAACGCTTCTTTCACCACAGTATTTATGTTCCTTAAGGACAGAAGCCACTTCTCTCTTGTCTTTGTAGCTTCAATATCTAACACTTTCTGGCATATAGTAGGTACTCAGGAAATGTGAATTAAACAACCCAATAGGCCATTTTCCAGCCTGAATCTGGGCAGACCCAGCTGGACATACTGCAGTGAGAAAGAACTGCACCAAGGAATGGGGGAGAAGAGGGGGCAGGCCACCCAAGGCCAGGCTGGGCAGCAGGGCCAGGTAGGTGGTCTTCCTCCTCCTCCTCCTCCTCCTCCTCCTCTTCCTCCACATAGGTACCCTCCAAGCTTAAGAGGCTTGCTGTCTTCCAGAAGTCCTCTAGCACTAGAGTCAAAGGTACTGCCCCTCCCAGGGACATTTGCAAATAAGCAGCAGACGCTTGCAGGCTGAAGAGCTTTGCAAACAAGAAAAGACTAACGTTGACTGAGCATCTACTGCATATAGGTGCTGTGCCGAAAGCTCTTGCATATATTACATTCTTTATTCCTCACAATAAACAAGTGCCATTATTACTAATTGTTTCCAAAATAAGAAACATGCACTAAAAACTGAGAAACATGACCAGGTTTGCCAAGAGTGATGTGGCAGGAGACATGAGACCCAGGACTTCCTGGTCCCCAGCACTCTGCTCTCCTAGTTCTGGTTCTGTCATCACCCAGCCTTGTGAGCTGGGAAAAGATCACTTCTTGGGACCAAGCTGCCTCTGTTACATAAAGGAGAGCCTGAACTAAAGGATGGCAAGGCTCCATCCAGCTCCATGGCTCTGGATGCAGGATGGGGTTCTAGACAGATGAGTGGTACCAGGAGCTGGTGGAATGGTCAGTGCTTCTCAGCCCACATACAGGAGGTCTACTCTGCCCACTTCAAACTCCGCACCAGCCAGGCTCAGGGGAGGATGCTAATAATCCCAGCAGCTCAAAAGGCTGGGGCAGGAGGATCACCAGTTCAAAGCCAGCGTCTGCAAAAGCGAGGCACTAAGCAACTCAGTGAGACCCTGTCTCTAAATAAAATACAGAATAGGGTTGGGGGTGTGGCTCATTGGTCGAGTGCCCCTGAGTTCAGTCCTGGCTACCTGCCCCACAAAAACACCCAAACCAAAAAAAAAAAAAAAAAAACCCATCCAAACACAGACCCTGTACTGGGACAGGACGGATGGCAGGACAGCAGCAGGGCTGCTCCCATCTCTTTCCTTCTAGAAAGTGCCTGGTAACTGCCCAGCATCCCTGGGAGCCATGCGTAAAACCCAGAAATGGCCAGGAATTATTATCGTCACCATTATTATTGTTATTATTACATGTAAACCATGCATGACTGACCTGGCAGGAGGGGTGCGCTTTCTTTTTCCAGATCCTACAAACATTGGTATGATAATAATAAAAAAAATTATGTGCTTGAAAACATGCACCCACACTGCCCTATGTTTTCTTCTAATTGTTCCCAGAGCTTCCAAGAGACACATTTAAATAAAATGGAGCAATTATTTAGTCTGCAATTAAAGATCGCAGAGATTTATTTTTAAATAGAATATCATCATTGGGGGTGAATTGGCAAGACAGGAAAAACGAGGGGCCTATGGCGCGTGGTGGAGGCAAGGAAGGTCAGAGGGCACGCAGGATGGCAGGCCTGAGCGGCGGCCGCAATGAAGTACGTGAGGTTGGAGGGTAGCCGACTAGCCCAGGTCCCTGGGAAACTCAAAATGACAGTGGCGGGGGAAGGGACAGAAGGGGGTCCCTGGTCCTGCACCATAGGCAAGACTAGATAGAGCAGCCAGCCATTGTCTGGTTCCGTAACTCCTGCAGAAAGTGCCCAAAGGCTCCCACGTAGGCCCACGAAGCGGTGGGCATTAGGCTCTCTGCAAACACAAACAATGCCAAAGGAGGCAGCCCGGCCCTGCAGGGCCTCAGGGAGAAACCCTGGCACAGGTGAGGCCTCTGCAAAGATGGTGAGGGACACGGCTCAGTCCTGTGGGCCTCTGCTCCCTGTGACTGGATGCTTTGCAAGGACAGTCCTCAAAGTCATAAGCTCAATGAGGTGGCAGCCTGTTCATGAATTAATAAAGCAGTATGGATGAAACCTGCCCCTGAAACCTTCCCCAAGCCCACAGTCACACTGCCCTGCAGGGGACGGCAGTCTGGCATGTGGTCAGGGATGGAAGCAATAGTTGGGGATGGGGATGGGTCGAGGGAATTATTGGAAGGGAGCCCTTCTGGGCCTCCAGTGCCAGGGACCACTTGCATATGAGTCTTGTCTTTGTAGGGACCATCTGGAGAAGTCCTTTCTTAATCACTCTTCTTCTCACACCTCTCTAAGTCACTGCTCAGTGCTCTCACTGTCAGGACATCCCAAAGGCACTGCTGTCACCCTGATTGACTGAGCTCTGGTGAGGTCTTTTCCTGGGAAGTGAAACCCCTTAAAGGGGTGGAGGAACCCAACGGTGGGAAAAGCGGAGCAAGAGAGCAGGCCCAGATGGAATCATCCTTATTCTCTGAAAATCCCCAGAAACCCCTGCTCGCCTCTCCCACCACATCCTGGCCCTTCCCCGCCCCACTCTCCTCCCACGTGGCTTACCCATGGCTGGCAAGCAACCAAACTCTGGTTGGACTTGGCCACCTTGTGCTCTCCCCCCAGCCTTGCCTCCACAACTTCCCCTATTTGAAGCATCTGCGTAACTGTCAGTTCCTGAGCAAAGCCTTCTCAGACCTCACCCCTCACTCTTGTTCCCTCTCCATGATCTCTTCCTTCAAAGCATTTGTGTTTGTTCGATGTCATTTCCTGTTCTCTTCCAAAGTTTGGCGGGGCAGGGACTATGCTTGTGTTATCCCCCACTACATCTCCAGGGCCTGCCACATAACTGGTGCTTTACAAATATTTGTGGAGTGAGTGATTGGTGGGTAGATGGACAAGGGAAGTGAGCCTGGTGTAGGAGGGCTTGGGCTTCGGAGGACACACCCTCAGACACGTGACAGTCCATAAAATCGGAAGCCCAGGAAAACCCAGAGGCAGACCTGCTATTGCTGCCCCTGGCTTTTGGGTGGTCAAGGCTGTGGGTGACTGAAGTCACCTTCCTGAGGCTTGAAGTCACAGTTCAGGCTGTGAAGAGGTCCTCATCGTCCTCCCTGAGGTCACTCTGCAGCCTCCTCTAGACAATATCACTTGGCCCTACAGATCTAGGGCAAAGAGGTGGGCTCCAGCCCCACTGCGTTCCCCTTCCTGGGACTCACTGCCACCATCCCCACCAGAAAATCTGAAAGGGTCTCCTTTTATCAGGGGAAGGAAGGAAGCAGACAGAACTCGAAGCCCAGAGAGGCAAAGCGGTGTGTCCAAGGTCCCACAGAACTCAGTGACAGAACCATGTGTTACAAAAAGCTCTCATGTTCCTGATCTTATTCTGAATCTCATGGGCCACCCACCTATTCCTGTCCCCATTTTGAAGATACAGCATTGGTTCAAGGTCACCCAGGCTAAAAAGGGCAGATTCAAGACACTTGGCCCTGCAGAGAGCAGAGGCTGTGTGTGGGGGTGGGGTGTCCACAGGAGGAGGACAATCGTCCCTTTAAAAAGCACATGAAAAAATAAAGCAAGAAGGAGTCTGGCCCTCCATAGAAAGAGGGGGGAACACAAAATATCTTTCTCTCCTCCCAGAACGGCAGCCTGTGTGAGCAGGCGAGGCCCTCGCATCTGTCCGCTCATACAAAATGAAAGAGGATTTGAAAACCAAGAAGGGCTGTAATAAAGCACAGCCTGTGCGGGCCGGAGCTGTGCCCAGCGGGTCCTGTCACTGTCACAAACCAGGAGACAGCGGCCAGGCTGTTCCCACAGCTGGGCTTCCCCTCAGCCCTGGGCTCCTGGAGAGGTACAGACAGACACAGGGCCACCGAGGGGACTGAAGGCTCAGAGCCACCCTCCCAGGGCAGTGAGCAGGGCCTTGCTCTCCCGTGTGACCTCTGCCTCTCAGGACCAGCTCCACCCCCAGGGCTCCTCAGAATCAGACTGCAGGGTGGGGGGGTCTCCTAATGGGCTGGATTAGTTCTCTACTGCCACATAGCAAATCACCCTAGGACTGAACAGCTTAAAATGATGATCATTTAACCTCACACAGCTTCTGAGGGTCAGGAACCCAGGAATGGCTGAGCTGGGTGATTCTGGCTCAGGGTCTCTCATGAGATGACAGAGCTGCCAGCCACGGACACAGTCAGAGCCAAGCTGCCCTGGGGCGGGAGGGTGCATATCCAGCTCGCTCATGCCACCGCATCAGGACTGGATTCTTCTGGCTGTTGGCTGGAGGCTTCAGTTCCTCACCACATGGGCATCTCCATATGGCTGCCCACAACTCGATGGTTCTCCCCCAGCCAGTGACCCAAGGAAGACAACCCAAGACAGAAGCCATATTCTTTAATGACCAAATCTCAGAATTAACATCGCCACTTTTGTAACACATCATTGATCACAGAGACAACGTGATAGAATACTGCATGAGGTATGGATACATGAGGGGAGAGTCCTAGAGGCCACTGCAGAGGCTGGCCAAGTGAGAGAAGGCCGGGTGTCACCTGTCCTGAGGGGCACACTTTGTAGCTCAGAGATCAGCCACACCCAGAACAGATCAAAATCCAATGCTCTGTGTGACTAAAATCACAAGCTGTGGCCTACAGAGAAACATTTACCCATTGTCCACTTGGCCATGTTTTGGAATTTGGTGGAATATATTGGATCACTAAAGGAGGACCAATTTAAAGTGGTGTTTACTATTATGAAACCCCACTTAAATGTCCACAAATGTCTTAAATCTGTGGTCCAGCTCAGAATCAACAACATCCTACAGTCCAGCACCTGTGAATGGGCCCACTGGCTAGACTCTGAGAAGGCTCACTGAGGCTTACATCTGAAGAGGGGCTTCCTAGATCAGCAAGGGCAACGCACACAATGCGGACATTCACAGGGAAGCCGGAGGAACAAGAGAGCATGCAGGCTCCAGGGGCTGGGAGAAGTCCAGTGGAAGGTGACAGCAAGCGTGGATATTTATTACATACACGAGTCATGAAAGGTTTAAAGTCAGGCAGTGATATGATCAGATCTCTATTTCAGATGGAGGTGGAAAGAAATTGGAGGCACCAAAACCAGTTAGGAAGCAACTGCAGGCTACATAGGTGGAAGATGATGCTCCTGGCAGAATGTAGGTTACTCTAGAAATGCTCATCGCCCAGTGACTACCTGAGTGCACCTCTATATGCAGATGCATATCACGCATTGTTCTAGAACAGGACAGTTTCAAATGGAATCTACTCATTCCTTCTCCACCCCCATACTCTGAACTCCTTCCTCACCTTCAGCTAGCACCCCAGCGACTCCCACTTTGGGTATCTTTCTTGCTAGAATTCTCCCAGTTTTTCATATAAAATGAAGTCTATTTTGCATTCTAGGTCATTCCCTCCCTAGAAAGAATTTTGTGGGTCTAGCAGTAATTAGCTCACTGTTTCTCAAGTCTTCCTGTAGATGCTTACATCAGCCAGACCCCTCTGGCTGACTTCAGCATTAGTCACACAATGTCAGTGTCAACCACACTTCATCCTCACCTGCTATCACGTGTCTGTGCCCACAGGTGTCCAGGCACATCTGCTCCCCTAGAGACTCAGACCTCCATATGAAGTGTGTCTACAATGTATTCATAAAAATATGGATGCCTGCGCCCCCACCCCAACTCACTCCATTAGATCCCCAGGGCCAAAGCCTTAAGTTGTCCAGGGATTTTTGCCCCTTGCTCTAAAAGAATTTCCAAGAATCTCTTTCCTAGACTATTTCCCGTGATCTGCTGGGAGACAGGCTCAGGTAAGCATCAGTATGACCATATCCATTTGAGGAGCCACTGGTTTGTAACATCAGGTCTCTCCACAAGAGTCCCTGTCCCTGCATCCTGGTACTTTTTATATAAAAAGTACAGTGGTGTATTGTCACATTCTAAAAGGTGGTCAGAACAGTCCACCAGGAAACAGAGGGAAAATGCCCAGAGAAGAAATGACCAGCCACAAACCAAACTATGCAGTTATCAAACAACGTGTAACACCTGAACACACGTCCAATCTGATCCTCCAACACCTAGTACCAAAAGCAGGTGTTGCCATTTCCAATTAAAGAAAGGAAACTGAGGCTCAGGGTAAGGTGACGTGCCTAAACTGATGCCATTAGCAAGAGGCAGAGAAGCCACCTGCAAACTGGTCTCCTGGCTCTGTTGCACAGGAAGCCATGAAGAACCACCCAAGACAGTGGTTCTCAAAGGCTCCCATGGACCAGTGGCATCACCTGAGAACCTGTGAGAAATGTACATTCTTGGGCTCCATCCCAAGGAAAGGAGGGTTCCAAAGGACCACATATACAATGGCAATCCTATAAGACGACAATGCTTAGTGGGGTCATAGGCGCTAAGTGTGAGTAAGTGCACTCTGTGATATTTGCATGACACAGAAATCCCTGTCACTAAATGATGCATGAATGTATTATTTTACCTAATCATGGAATGAACAGATGCCATTTGAAACCATTCTGTTCTAGCTCTGTGCATTTGTTAATGAAAAAAATGGAGGACTCTACCAAACACAGACTACGTCATGCTGCCCAGAATTTGGACTCCAAAGTTCACACTCTTTCCCCTGTATTGTCCTGTATCTAATGCCAGAGTGACCAACTGCCCTAGTATGCATGGGACTGGGATGGAAGAAAGTTCTCTGGAGATGAGACTTTCAGAGCTAAAATCAGATGGTCCTGGGCAAATCAGGATGTAACATTGATCCTTCCTCTTTAGGATTTCCAGAACTCCACTGCCAGCCCCTTCCAATTCTCCAACCCTAGCCCCAGCCAACAGATCTCATCACTGATACCGAAACCCCCTGGCAAGGGGCCCCTGCCGGGAATCCTGAGGAAAGCTCCCTCTGCCACAGCTCCTCTCTGACCTTGCTGCTTCACCCTCTCTTGATCCCAGCAACTCAAAAGATGGAGAAGAAACAAGCCTGGACTTTGTAAATGCCAGCTCTGGCCATGGCCACCTGACTCCGGGTTACAAATTCATCATTCAAGAAATGAGGACTGCCAATCATTACGGCCATGGAATTGCTCTGGCGCACGTGCATCTCCTGAAGAGTGTGCTAATGAGGAGCCACAGCTGGGCTCAGCCAGGAGGAACTGCCCAGCTGGGTTTGGCTGAGCCAGACCAAGGCCGAGCACACACCTGCAACAAGTGTACAGGCAGCAGCAGGCTCCAAGCAGCCAGGCCTTCGGATCCAAATGGAGATGTTAAGCAAACTGGGGGGGGGGGGTTCCTTGCTTGAGAAGAACATGGAGAAATAGATCTTTATTGAGCACCTATGAATGCCAGGCCCATTTCTGTGTTCTCTTATTTATAAATATTCCTAATGACCCTGGAGTAGATGCTTTGGCATGGATGACTAGCTGCCCACCAGAGATGGGTGACTCCTTTTCCATGGTGTGGAGTTTTTGCTTGGAAGAAGCTGCCAGGGACCCTGTTATCCTGGACTTCCTCACATCTAAGTGGGGCGTGTGGCTGATTCCTGGCCAATGGGATGGGATGTGGAAGTTGCTGAACTTCCCACTTCCTCCTCCACGTTCTCTCCCTTCCACCATCTACCTTCTACTTCTCAGTGTTGACACCATACAATCTCGAGAGCCAGACGTAAAGGACAGTGCATTCTTAGTTTGAATCCCTGGATGACCGCATGGAGCAGACCCCCACTGCTTATTGGATTCTATATGAACAAGAAATAAATATATTGGGCTGAGCTACTGAGGTCAGGGTTTTTCTGTAACAATAGCCTGTATCACCTATATTGCAATATGGTGTATTTCTATCAATGGATGAAGAAACTATCAAAGCTATTCTGGAATCTCCTTAATAACACAAAGTAAGTAACTGCTTATTTTGGAAGGTGGTTGCTTCCCCACAGTGCCGCCCGCTCTGTGTTTAAGCATGCCCACCTCCCCTCCTCCCTGAAGCTGTGTAAAGTACCTCCTGCATCTTGAGGGATGCTGGATGTCACTCCACACCATTCCCATATCACAGGCAAAGCCTGGGCTGGGTTGGGTGCCACCACAGTGGTATCTTCCTAGTGGGAAAGCAGGACAAGAGAGGGAAGGCAAATTGAACCCTGAGGTCCCTACTGGATGACCATGACCCCTGAGAGGGGTTCCCTGGGAAAAAGCTCTAGGGAGGAAACAAAAGGGGGAATCACTACTCCTTGGCTCCAGCTCCCTGACCTTGGGCCTTGGAGGATGACAGGTCCATTGTCAGATGGTCCACAGAGCCCCATCTAGGACCAGCCTCACCACTGGAAATGTTGGATCTAGGAAAATCTCAGAGATGCATGGGTTAGGAATTAGAAAACCTAATCTTGAAGAAGGAGAGTGTCCCTGAGAGAAGTTCAGCCCCATATTCCATAGACTGAGCCACTGAGGAGGCCCAGAGCAAAAAATGACTTAATCCAAGATCATATACCACATTAGGAAAGCACAGAGTCAAGCGCACAACTCCTGCCTACCTGTGTTAAGGGGTCAGGGAGGAGGCAAGGCTCCTGGATCATGCGGGCCCCGAGGGGGCCTCGGCAACCACATGCTGCACACACACAGAGCCCAGCTGACCCCAATTAGGCCATGCCTCTCTGACACCCATCATGCTGGACCCTGCTGTCCACATCTGTGTGCAGCTGGGGCCCTCTGTCCTCCAGTGATGGCAGGACACACATGGAGCTGGCCAATGGACAGAGCAAAGTCCCTAGGTTATTGGGACACTGGTGGTGCTGGGGTTGTCCTGGGGCCCCACCCCAAGCTTGGTAGTGAGACCCTCCTGTGCACTAACCCAGGAATCACAAGTGATCTGAAAAATATTAGGAACCAGTCTCTCCAGTGATACTCTGAGCTTGGAGGGAGGAGAGATGGCTGGGTGGTGAAGAGTGTACCAAGGCGGGGGACAATGCTGGGCAACTTCATGCAGGAAGCCAAGTGGGGACATGGAGTGGAGGGTCTGTGCACACCCAGAGTTCTCAGTTAAGCTGTTTACCAACAAATGTACACAGCACTTGGGCCAGTTTATGCCCCTCAGATGCAATTCTGCCTGTAGAGTCAATGTATTTGGGTAAGAGAAAAATATTTGAAGGAGGTGGTCACTAGGATGGAGGAAACATGTTGTCATCTTGGAAACAGGCTTTCTAGGATCCAGCTTGACACACCAAGAGACCCATGTCCGAAAATAGTGATAAACACAGGGGTAGCTGGGTTACTTGAGATGTGGTGGCCTTTCCCCACCTCCTGTGTTCCCTTCCAGGATACAGATCTGTGAAAATGCACACTCCTCTTTTTCCTTCCATCTATTCATCTATTCATCCATCCATCTGTCCAACCACCTGTCCATCCACCCCTTCACCCACCTATCCATCCATCATCTATCTTGCAGGTATGGAGAACCTGGTTTATGTCAGAGTTGCACTAGGTTCACACAGTTTCTTGTGCCCCATGGTACTCACAGTCCACAGCAGAGACAGACAGTTCCTACAGGGCCTTACCTGGCACCGATAAGGGGCACAGGCAGGGAAAAGTGGTGTGAGAGCAGCAGGCAGCCCAGCAGGGAGGGGAGCCCAGGGAAGAGGGCAGGCGGTGGTCAGGCAGGAGGCAAGGCTCCTGGGTCAGGCGGGCCCCGAGGGCCTCGGCAACCACATGCTGCACACACACCAGTGAGAGTGGACACAGAGCCCAGCTGTCCCCCACTTAGGCCACGCCTCTCTGACACCCATCATTCTGGACCTGCTGTCCACATCTGTGTGCAGCTGGGGCCCTCTGTCCTCCCAAGCTCCCCAGGGACCCAGCTGCTCGGCGTCCCACCGGCCTTCAGTCCCCAGAGATGCTGAGCTGAATCCCACCTCTCAGGCACTCAGCTCCGGCTGCCTGGCTAAGCGCTGGGTCTGGCTGGCTCTGGGCAGCGGGTCCTCCCTGTGAGTGCCCCTTGTGAGTGCTTGTGACACCCTCCCACAGGGTCTGCCTCCGTGGCCCCTCCCTGCTTGTCTACAATTTAGAGTTAACTAGGAGTCAGACGAACGCTTTGTGTTTATGCTTAACAATTAATTCTTAGCAATTAACATCATAAACTCCCCAGCAGCCTAACCGTAGCCTGCAGGTACCCCAGCCTCCATGAGGACGGGTGGCGCCCTCTCACCCCATGATGAAAGAGAGCTCTCCTATCAAACTTTGCCTTTCAGAACACACTGGCTGCCCAGCCTCAGTCTCCTCAGTTCACAAATGAGTTCCCTGTTCTGGAAAATGGGCCTAACAATACTTCTTACCTCAGGCGAATTGGGTGAGATGATGTGGGAACAGCACCTTGCCCACAGCCTGGCACTGAGGAATAGATATGTTTATTGCTTACCAGGTGCTAGGTATTGCTCAAAGGATTTCTGCTGGGTTATCTCATTTAAATCTCACAACATCCCTTGAGGTAAGTAGTGTTATTATCCTCATATTATAGTTGAAGCTCAGAGAGGTTAAATACCTTGCCTGAGCTCACACAGTAAGTGGCTGAACTGGGATCCAAACCTAGTTGGGCCTAACAGTCCAGCTCTTTGACCACCTCAAGGGTATTGCCTAAAGCAGGTGC
The DNA here is from genome assembly GCF_001458135.2 of Marmota marmota marmota. Lineage (NCBI taxonomy): Eukaryota > Metazoa > Chordata > Mammalia > Rodentia > Sciuridae > Marmota > Marmota marmota. The sequence goes on along the minus strand of NW_026000242.1, from coordinate 6,313,694 downwards.
TTCTGTGACTTGGCAGTGTATCTTCCCAAATGCAGCTTCCAATCCTGCAGGGCCTGCGATTCTGCATTTCTAACAAGCCCCCGCAGATGCCAGGTGAGACCTTAAGGATCCTGATTAGCACCTCTCCTTTTCATTTCCTGTAGCCACAGATCCTTTATAAGGAATCCACACTCTGGAACTTTCCAGCTGGAGGGGCCTTAGCAGCCCCCAGCCTCCTCCTCAGCGGCCTGCCAGGACAGTGCTGATGGTTGTCCCTCCACTCTCCCCCTAGTCCAGTCACTGGTCACACCTGCCATACCTTCTACTTGCGCTCATGCACCCTTCTCAGGCTTGAGCCCCAGGATGAAAAAGGGGGTCTCTACCCAGCAGGCCTGGACTCCGAGACCAGCGCGGGTAAGAGAAAGTCCTCAACACCGCAGGCGAAGGGGAAGGAAATCACCAAGACGAGGTGTCGGCTCTGAGGCTCCCGGGGTCCAAACTTCTGCTCCCGCCACCATGCGGGGCCCCAACCCAGAAGCAGCACCACCAGCAGGCAGGTGGCCGGGACAAGCCATGACTGCAGGGGTGATGAAAAGCCAGGGTGACCATCACGACCCCCTGAGCGCACTGCGCAGACGCCAGGCGTGGGACGTGCGTCCAGGCCACACCCACCGGGTGCCAGGCTCGGGTGGCCATGTTGGGGGTGGCGGGTGGCCATGTTGGGGGTGGCCACGTTGGGGGTGGCCACGTTGGGGGTGGCCGGCGGCCACACACTACGTTCCCTTTGTAAAAGCGCTGAAGTGTGCGCTGCGTGTTTTTCTGCACGTGTGTTATACTTTTTATTTTTTTTTAAAGTCAATTAAACAAAACAAAACAAAACACCTGGCTGCAAAACAAAAACAGAACCATGGCAGGCTACCAAGGGAGCTCCCCTCTGGGGAGCTCTCCTCCCCTTCAGGCCTGGGCTGCGGAGCAAGGGACAGAGATGACAAACACCTGGCCCTTGGCTCTTGCCCGAGGGGGGTTGGCACTCAGGAAACCTGAGTCCCTGGCCCTCAGGCCCCCACTGGCCATGGCACCCCCTGCTCACCAGGGCCTAGGGCTGTGCGCCATCAGCCTCCAGAGAGGCTCACACGACCTCGTGGAGGTTAGGGTCCCAGAGTGTGCCTGGAAAGGGCCCCGCCCTTCACAGGCTGGTTCTTGAGCTCTCTGTCGGCTTCACGCTGTGCCAGCTCAGCCTGGGGAATCTGCACTGGACCCGGATCCCAGGCGCTACTTGCTAGTGTGTGACGCTGGGCAAGCCCTTAACCTCCGGGAGCCTCAGGCTGTGCCTGTGTGAGATGGGGACCACAAGGGAGCCCTGGAATGAAGTGAATCAATGTGTGTGAAGCAGGTACAGGGCCTGCCCTCAGGGAGACTGTGGGTGTGTATTTTTTAAAAAATATTTTTATTAGTTATTGATGGACCTGTATTTATTTAATTGCTTATATGTGGTGCTGAGAATCGAACCCAGTGCCTCACACATGCCAGGCATAGCTCTGCCACTGAGCCCCAGCCCCAGCCCTGTGGGTGTGTATTTTAATGTTATGACCCACCATATGGCAAATGCGTTAGGGTCTGGGTGATGGACATTTGGGAGCTGGCCAGAGGTCAGGAGATGGAACCTGGGTTGGGCGGGGCTGGGTCTGTCCCCAGTTGGGGCCACACCTGGGCACAGTCCTCAGCACAGTGTTTGCAGCTCTCTTTCTGGCTCTGGCCCCATCACAGGGGTTGGGGGAGGGGCTGGAGGAAGTGCCTTTGTTCCTGGAAGCTCCTGGAACCTCAGGAGAGGAGTCAGCCTCCTCAGAGCCAACGGGTCCTCTGCGCTGCTGTCAGGGACTCCTCCTGGACTACACTCTTGACTGTGTGGCCTCCTCGTCCTCCCCTGGCGGCTGGCAGCGCTCCTAGCTGGGAGGGTGCTATTGGGAACCTGGTGACTCCTGGTCACTCCCTGCCTTGGGGGCCACAGAGCTCCCCAAACTCAGAGCTCCTCCTCCAGGCCTCTGTAACTCGCTGTCCCCACAGCCTAGAGCAGTCCCATCCCTCGGGCTGCTCAGGCCTCAGGGCTCTGCTGAAATCTCAGGTCTTCCCTGGAAACTCCTGGGCCACCTGGTCTCCCTCGGCCAGGGCTCCTGTTGCACTTCAGACACACCTCCAGAGTGGCCCGAGAAGGCCGGGCTAGAATGTGCGCTTCTGCCAGGGCCTCGCTGAGAGCACCGTAAGTGGCAGATGAGTGACTGAGTGAAACCCACCCGCATAAACCCACGGGCGGGCCATCCTCACGCCATGACCCAGGCCAGCGGCCAGCCCTGGCTGTCCATGCACTCCCTTGCCTTGCCAGGTCTGCACTGACCTGCCACTTGAACTTTGTGATGCGTCCCTCAAGCCCTCCCCTCCCAACCCTCCCCCCTCTTCTCCATTCCAAATCCAGGTGCTCGGATTTTCTTTTCTTTTCCTTTTAGTAGGCCCAGCCCTTAACCCTGGAGGGTGCGGTCCTTCAAGTCCTGTGTGAGCCTGGGTGGGGGCTGCTGGAGGACCCCATGCCAGGCAGCCTCCTGAGTTCCAGGGCCTGGGTGACCATCAGCCAGTCAGTCCCACTGTCCTTGTCCCTTTCCTCCTCAGACCATCACGATGCTAAATGCAGGGCTGTGAGTTTCAGATGACTCCATGGAAACATTTCCTGTTTAAGAGCAAATACAGGGCGGGGCGCAGTGGCCCATGCCTGTGATCCCAGCAGCTTGGGAGGCTGAGGCAGGAGGATCGTGAGTTCAAAGCCAGCCTCAGCAAAAGTGAGGTGCTAAGCAACTCAGTGAGACTCTGTCTCTAAATAAAATACAAAATAAGGCTGGGGATGGGGCTCAGTGGCCAAGTGTTCCTGAGTTCAATCCCCGCTACAAAAAAAAAAAAAAAAAAAAGGTAAATACCAGGATAAATGGCAATGGCTGCCCTGCTGAGTTGTAGGGGAAGGAGGATCTGTTGCACAGGGCAGCCAGACCTCAGAAGGGGCATCTGTCTCAGGGAACCTTGCTGCTTCTCCACTGGACAGACCACCTATGCCAGGTCCCTCAGGTCACAATGAGAAGCCCGACTCCTGCAACTACGGTGTGTGGGGGATGCAGGACTTTGGAGAACAGAGTTTTATAAGCTGTTGTAGCCTGGGGGGAGCAGCTGACCCTGGGTGCTGAGGTCACACTGAAATATAAGATGATCAGCGAGAATGACTGGTTTCCCTCCACAAGCCCCATCACATGCTGGGTATCACTCAGGATTTCACAGGAACATAGACCTGCCACACTGTTCATAAAGTGTGTGACCCCAGGCAGATTACTTAACCTCTCTGAGCTTATTGCCATCTATACAGTATAGGAACAATGACAACTAAATTGCAGGTTGTTATGAGAAAGCAGAGCACCTAGCACTAAGTAGGCACTTGAAAAATGGCAACTCCTTATTATATCTTCCTACCTTGGACACACTTAATAATGGCGAGCTCACCACCTCATGAGGGAATCCAAAGCCATTGCTTTGACCACCTTAATTATTACAAAAGTCACACTGACATTAGGCCACCTCTGACTTCCTCATAATTTTCACCCTCTGGTCCTCATTCTGCCTCTTGGAGTCTCATGAAATAAAACCTGCCCCCTGCATCCCTCCCACAGGACTTGGGAGGAGGAGGGGGTTATGTCTTCCCTGGGTCCTCTCGCCTCCAGCCACACGGCCTGGTTCCGTTGGCCAGGACTGCAGGCTGGGAGCGTTGCTCACTACCTGTGTGCAGAAACCTTATGCCTCCAAGGCCTCTGATGCCCTCCAGCCATGGAGGGAGGCAGCAAAGAGCCTCTTCCTTTGCCACCCTTCCCTGCCTGCTCAGTCAGGACTGGCACTCCCAGGGGACAGGAAGCAAGGGAATTGTGGGGGTGCTACAAGCCGTGAGATCTTGGGGCCCCATTGCATACCCCAGCACAGGTCTGCACTGGCTGCAGGGCGGGCTCCCCTGGGCAGAGTTGGGAGGATGAGGCTCCAGGCAGCTCTGTGGTCCAGTCAGTGGTCCAGGCCCACCCTGCAGACCCGAAAGCTTTGTCTGACCCTGCAGGGCTCCCAGGGAGGGCTTCCAGGTGGAACACCCTGTTCCCAGAGAGGAGCCTCAGCAACCGGATGCCAACAGGGAAGGATTAGGCCCAGAAAACCAGCTCCTCCTCCAGCCCCTGCGCCCCGGTTCCCTGGTCTCATCTGGGACAGATGTGGCGTGAGCCCGGCCGAGAGTTTGGGAACATGCTGGAGGCCAGATGCTGCCACAGAGCTGTGCCTTCCCAGGTAAATAAATTACACACCAAACACAAACAATCTGCTGCCTGCCTCTCCCCGTCAGAGGGCGGCGTGTTCCGGGAAGCAGCTCTATTTCCTTGTGGACAGTGGAGGCAGGGCCAGGGTACAGTGAGGGACAGGATCTCCCAGACATCTCTAACACTCCCCACCTTAGCACCTGAAATCTAAGTCAATGAGGAAAGTTTATCAGCACTCTGCCGAAAGGGCTGGAGATACAGCACTGTGCAACCAGCAGACCTGAGCCTTCGGCATAAGCCCATCTGCTGGGGAGGAGGGGGTGGGTGGCCTGAATACCCAGCAAGACACTGAGGCCCAAGCAGGGATGAGCCCCGCCTGGCAGCCAGCATTCCTAATGGGCTGGAACCTGGCACAGGGTGCCTAAGTTGAATCTTGGGCACAGCAGGTGGGCTGGGAGCCCTGGCTGGGCACAGAGTGGAGGGGTGTCCTGAGCAGCAAGAACTGGCACTAAATCCCCAGAAAGATTGACAAGTGGGAGGCTCCAAAATAGACAACCCTGTGAACTTGACTACTCATGGTCCTTAATAATGGAGACGCCTGGCCCAGTGGGGACCCTGAGCAGAGAATGTGAAACCAAAGGGTGACGAACCTTTGTGCAGGCACGGGTGGGTATACTGGAATTTGATCTGGTTGACAAGAGATGCTGAGGAGAGACAGCCTAGGGTTGGAGGCTCTGCATCCTTGTTCTCATGTCACCTGGACAAGCCTTGTGACTTTCTGGGCTAGGGTTCTCATTCAGGAAACATTGGTGAAGGGGGCCTCTGTGGTTCACGGAAGAATAATGGGGGCTTCATTTCCTCCAGCAAGGAGCAGGGAAGCTCTGAGGGGATCCCACACTTAGGGGCTTAGGCTCCCCTGCCCTCATGCTGCGACCTCTGGCATTGACCTTACTGCTCATGGGGGGTGGGGGGCAGGTAAAGACATCTGTGTGTTTGTTGGCCCAAGGAGGAAGCAGGTTAGGGGGACTGTTGCCCCTTCTGCCATATGAGAAGAAGCCTCTCAGCCTCTACCTGGGACAGTCCATTTGGAAGGCGATGGCTTTGGGAGAACTTCAGTCTGAGGGACCTGGAGAAGCTGTCAGCTCCTGCAAGGTGGCACCTGCAGGCACATGTGTCAGGCAGAGCCGAGGTGGACAGTGCCCAAAAAACATGGATCCAGTGTCCTCAGGGTGTGTCCGCTCTGCCAAGCACATGAGCTGCTGAATGCATGCCAGTCTTCTTGGGGGTGGGGGTAAGGAAGGGAAGAAAGAACCCCAGGAAGCCTCGGTGCTTATTCTCATCCCCAAGGGAGGCTTCTCGTAGAGAAATCGCAGGCCTGGGAGTCAGAAGACGAGATCCCACGGTACTAATAATGGCTAAGTGACCTTGAACAATGAGTGGAATTCTGAGATTTAGGAATATATCAGAAGCAACCCGCCAGCAGGAGGGAGTCTGGGGTAGGCGGCCAGCTGCAGGCCCTGCCTTCTGAGCGCTTCTGCTCTAGGAACGTCACTGCATTCTCAGGGGCAGCCACAGAGGGAGGAAGGTCATGTCACCCTGCACCAGCTTGACATCTGAGCTGTCCCCGCCTTGCCCTTCAGTCACAGCCTTCGCAGTCCCCTCACCCAGGCCACATGCTTTTCGGGGACTTTCTGAGGTTTCTGTTGGGGCGTCCAGAAGCAGAGGGGCAGGGGCTGGGGCTGCCTATGCATGCGTGTTTGTGTGTGTTTGTGTGTGCGCAGGCGTGTTGTTGGCACGGACGTGACTCTGCATTCTCCAGGCCCGTAATGAGTCCTCATTGCAATGGGTTTGATGGAATAATTATATTCTGGAAAAACTGCAGGAAACTGCGTTCCACTTCTTAAAGGGCAGGATCATCAAACATTTGTGCTACATTATTTGCAGGCACACCTTCTGCTGCATCTGCTCCCTTAAAAAAAAAAATCTCCAACTCCAATCTGATCTGAATATATAAATCTGAATTATCACAGCAAAGGCGATATGCTCACACCTTTTTTCTTTTTTTTTTTTATCTGTTGCCATGGTGATTAGATAAAATTCACGCCAAGTCTCCAGGGAAGGATGGAATTATTTCAGACAGTTTCTCACCCCTCTCAAGCTACTTCTCTCTGTAACAAGCCTGGGCACCATCTCTGAGCTTGGGCAGAGAGACAGGCAAGAGAAGGCACAAGCTGCCTGGGAGGCCTTGGCCAGGCACAGGAAAGCCCTCTTTTTTCCCAGATGCTCCTGGTGCCCAGCTAGGCCCTAAGCCACAGAGCAGCCACTGGTCCTCAAACCCACAGCTCCCTCAGTAATCCCAGTAGCCATGGGAAGAAAAGCAGACGCTCAGGGGCAAAAGACAGTGCCCTTGTTCAAGGTCAAGGCAACAGCGTGTGCAGAAGGACCCAGGGCCTTGGCTCTGCTGTCTCCCTAGTGGAAGTGAGCAAGGAATGAGGTTTTCCTCAGAAGGTGAGACTCAGCTCCCAGCTCAGGCCGCCACTGCAGTGTCCTCAGGCTGATTCTCAGAGGAGCTCATTATCAATGGGTGTAATTTGTTAGCAGATTTTTCAGTAAAGGGCATTATTGACCTAATTGTTATTTAACACCACCAATTCATGAACCTCTCTGGTCCATGTGTGCACGCGTGCGTGCAGGTGTACGTACACGTGTGTGCTTCACTGGAATGATTCAGGGTGTTACAGAAGCGAGCCCCGCTCCCTAGCTCTCAGTTCCTCCAAGAGTCCATGTTCCAAGGTGTGGGCAATCGTCCCTCAGTAAGTGGGGGGGGGGCATCATTTTTAGCATATCTCACAGCATATTTTACATAATGGTGAATAAAGACAGAGACAGAGACAGAAAGAGAGAGAGAGAGAGAGAGAGCGCAAGGAGAGAACGTTGGATCCCTGAGGGGTCTTGAAGGCCATGAGCAGGTTGATGGGACAAAGATGACTTCTTTGAGGTAGTCCTGGCCAGAGTGTCTTTGCTGGGTTGTTCCTGGACCTGGGCCTACCAATGCCGTGATCTAGTGGAAACAGTGAAGTCTAGTGACCAGGCCAGTTGCGGGGACCTGGGTTTTCTCTGAGATTTTTTCTTTCTGGACCTCAGTTTCCTGCTTGGAAAACGAGGGAGAAGGAGAAGTCACCTATTTCTGTCATCACTGGGAAATGTAGCAAATTCAGCACCCGGGCCCTGTGGTGAAGCCAGGAGACTCAGGGTGACCGAGCAGGCCTCTCCCAGGCTCAACCTGGAGCTGGGACAAGGAGGTGCCTCGAGACCCAGTGAGAGTGAATATCTAAACCTCACCTGTCTCTTGGCCCACAACTGTCTCAAGGCAGCTGTGACCCCAGGATGGTGGCAGATGTGGGGGCACGGTCACTGCATAGACTTGGGTATCAGGCAAATCTGGGTGCTGATCATGCCTGAGCTCTTGACCTTGGGCAACTAACCTCTTGAAGCTTCTGTAATATACAATGGGAATAAATTTAAAACCTACCTCACAGGGTGTTGTCAGAATTAAATGATATGAAGTCTCTAGAGTACTTAGCACCATATAAAGGTACACAGGAAAGATTCAATATGTGGTACCTGGGCGGAGGCCAGGTGGGGGATGGAGGATAGGGGTAGCATCGTTTCAGGCCAAGGTGATACAGAAAAACAAAAGCACAGACCTCTGAGTGAGAAGACCTGCATTCTGGTTCTCCTTTGCCATTTGTCACCACTGTGTTTTTAGGCCTGTCACTTAATCTCAGAGCCTTAGTCTTCATTTGTAAAACGAGAGTCTACTCTGTTATTAACTTGTGTGATAAGCGTTATTATTCTCGATTTTCAAATGAGAAAAGGAGGCTTTGAGAATTAAGCACTAGAAGTTGCACAAGGTCATGTCTTAGTGGCTGAGCTAGGATTCAAACCCAAGGGCAATCACATTTCCCCAGCCTTCAACACATTGGATTCGGCATGAGATCAGATGGGGACACCTGTTGATGGCCGAGGGTGGTAGCTGGCTGAGTTGCCACCATCACCTACGATTGTGAAAATCACCTTGAATTGACAGCTGAGACCTGTGACTTTGGGGGGGCCCGCCCCTGGTGTGCAGCGGTTTTTCCCTCTGTGCACTGCCAGAACAGCAAGAGGAGGCCAGAGAGATTGTTCTAGAGACCCAGGTTCTAGTCACTACCTATGCGACTCTGGACAAGGTCATCTCTAAGGTTCCCTCTCAGTTCTCCACCTCTGTGATTCTGGGGTGCAGCCAGTGGGGCCAAGATTAAACAGACATTGTTTGTAAGAGAGAAGCCTGGGCCTCACCTCAGGGTTAACAAGGGAGAAGGCAGCAAATAGGGCCACGAAGGACGTCCACGGGCAGGTACAGACAGACCCTGGGCTGTTCCCTTTAAGAGGAGCAGAGTTCCCCGACTCCTGGATCAGGGCTGTGGGAGCTTGGAAGGAGGAGGGGGCAGAAAAGCCCCCAGAGTCTAGAGATTCAAAGACACCCTGCCCCTGTGAGATGCAGAAGCTCCTAATTGGAGCCGTGCACGCACCCAGCACCGATCACTCCATGATGTGCTTTCTGAGGCAGCGCGGGAAGGCAGGCCTTCATTAAATCCGACACTAGGGAATTAATTCAACTCACTGCCGTCACTCTATCTCCATCACCCTTTCCCCTCGACAGCCATTGCTCCTTGATCTCCCACACCTTCATGTCGAAAGTTCTCCTTGAGGAAGGAAGCTTCCCCTGACTGTCACCGGAGCTACGACTATATCACAGGCCAGGACGCAGGGCCCAGATCGGCAGCAGAATCAGCAGGGTGCAGGCACGAGGGTGGGGCGGGAGGCAGGGATCACACAGACACACTGTCATAGAAAAAATGGGAAGAAGGACCAGGGGCCCCCGGAGAGATCCTTCTCTACCACCAGCAGGAGAAGGAGGGATTTGAGAGCTGATGGTGACAGCCAACTGGCTCTCCCTACTTCAACTGTTCTTGAAACAGCGACTTTATAATTAAAATCCCTTTGGGAGAGAGTCATGCAGAGGAGAAGGGCAGAGAAAAAGACAAGGGATGGCCAGGAAGCCACCTGAGCCAGTCTTCAGCATCATGGCGCCTCCTTGCCCGCTGAAAATCACAGCTACTGAGTGGAGCCCCTCCCCTACCTATAGGTACCTCCCTACTATGTGAATTTCAGTCTCCTCCTGATCTCATCCGTGCCAGGATCCCTTAGCCTGAGAGGAGTCAGGGCAGAACCTGGGGCTGGCAGACGTGCCAACCGATGGGGAACTGGCCACTTCAGCTGGACATGCCACCTCTTTTTGTCCCAGTATGCAAATCAATATTGCCTTTGCTCTGTTTGCACCAAAGTGGCCAGTTAGGAAAGCACTGCCCGAGGGCACTGAGCTCTGGGATCCGGGTCTGAGGATGTGCTGGGATTTCTGTCCAAAGTTACTGGGTTTAATTTCTCCCCCTTCCTCTCTCTCTCTCTCTCTCTCTCTCTCTCTCTCTTCTCTCTCTCTCTCTCCCTCCCTCCCTCCCTCCCCTCAAAAGATCTGTCCAGGACTTGTAAGGAAACGTACAACCCTCACCAGACCAGGGATAGGGAAAATGGGTTATGTGAATACTAATTTGTGAGAGAAAAGAGGGTTTCAGGAAGAACTTTCCTGATGGAATGAGATGGATCCCTCCTGGTTGAGGTGATACGGAGGAACAACACTAGCAAAAACCACCACCACCAACAACAACAAAAAACGTTCTACCAGTATCTCATTTTATAGTGGAGGGAGTTATGAGGTAAGTAACCTGCCTGATGTGAGACCTGGGGGAGACTCCGTCCCCCCTGCATCCTGGACCTTGTCCACTCTCCTCCACACCAGAGCTCCCTGCCCTGAAGATTCCCCTCTGCTCAGAAATTCCATGCAGACAACATCTTCTCTTGATTGTAATCAAATTGCAAAGTCAAGTCCGAAATGCAAAGTGAGCTATTTTAAAGGGTTCTTGGTTAAAACAGAAAATTCTCACCTTTCCTTTGAATGGAGTCACAAAATCAGACCACCAATTGTCCACACCCATGGGAGACCTCTGGGGGCTGGGGTTGGCACCGTGGAAACAAAGGAGCACCTGGCCGGAGAGTGGGGAGTGTATCCCCCGCCCCATCCATCCTTTAGAGGAAACGTTGCACCTGCTCCCAGCTCACGGTGACCACAACCACCAGCTTGTCTGGTGTTCCTGCCACACCCCCTTCTACCCAGAGCAAATGTCCTTGGTCCTGGATGAGGAAAGCCCTGTTCAGGTAAAGCCATCACAGGAGAGGAGGAGATGGAAGCTTGGAATCGTGAGTTTTCTCACTACTAAATGTGTTAGTCCATGTCGGCAGACTCACGAGGTTGTGCGGAGGACTGGAAGACCCTCGACTACCCCCACCTGCTGCAAAAGGGTTAATCTGGGAAAAGAAAAAAGTGATGGAAGACCCTTTACTGGAGGCACAGAGGTGGGGTGGGCTGTCCCCGTTCAGAGTTGGGGCCAGGGATGCCTTTCTGTGATCCATGTCTTGTGGTCTCCGGAAAACCTTTCAGGAAGCTCTGCAGGAGGTAGGTCTATGTGAAGGTGGGACTTCTGTGAAAATCAGGAAGGACACCGAGTCCACCTCTGGTCAGCATTAGGGCAGAGACGGGGAAGCATCCCCAAAACACAGATAAAGGACAAAATTCGGCAGTGGTGGGAAGTTTGAGCCAGTCACTACTCTGAGACCATCCTGGGGACGTGCTGACATCTTGGGAAAGACATGGATGTTTCCAAGGATGTGCATTTAAGATTAGAGCCAATGTTTGTGGCCTTTAGGGGCAGAGCCTATCTTTATGCCAGCTGGGTTATCGAGGGCTGGTATCATTCTTAAGTCATGAATGGGAAAGTGGAGAAATTTAGGGCAAGGGCCAGAGCCCAAAGAGCCAGTGCTCCGAGGAACCAACAGCGTGAGGTGTAGCTGGTGAAAAGCCTGAGCCCAGGTGGAGCTGGGCGGAACAGCATGGTCAGGAGGGGCGGAGCGTCTTGCGTACCAGCTAAGGTTTGGGCCTGGGTTTTGAGAAAGACCTGAACAAACTGGGCCATTGTGGAGGTGGCACCAGGATAAGATAAGATCGTGTGAAATCAAAGAAGAGGTCATTCCAGAGACGGGCTTGCCTTCGCCAGGAGGATGGGACACTGACAGAGGGTAGAAGAGAGAGTGAGCACTGTCCTCCTGCAACTGGCGGGTGCAGAGGGAAGGAAGGAAACTTCTATACAAGTTCAGGGGCAGGGAGCAGGGAGCAGGCCGGAGGAGGGACAAAGGGGGGAATTTCACAAAAGCGGATTTTAGTCCCACAGAAGGAAGAACTTCATAAAAGGGGACTTCCTAAAAGGCAGAAGTGGCCCCTACCTTGCGAGGTACCTATGGTTAAATATGACTTGGTGGTTTTCAAAGCCACGGCGTATCAGTTCTTCTCAACAGACACGAAAATTTTTTAAAAAGAAACCAGAAATCATCCTTGATTCCACTCCCTAAAGACAACCATGATAATCACTAATAGCCTGCAAGTACTTCTTTCTAGATATCCATCTATGAGATATATATAAACATTTATATATATCAACCAATTGGAATCCTACTATATATATAAAATGCATTTTTCCACTTAGCATCATATTACGGTATTTTTCTCAAGTAGTAATATATTGAAAATATTTCATTGTATTGTGCCATTAGTTATTTAAGAGTTTATTTTTTTTTTTCACTATTGAAAAGAGCATTGGGTTGTTTCTTAGGGATCCAACCCTAAGGAAATGGGTATTCAAGGCTTCAGATCCATACTGTCCAGTTGCTCTCCGAGAGGTCATACCAGAGTCTCCTTGGAGCAGCAGTGTGTCACCCAGCAAGACACATGCTTGCCAACATCACTCCAAGGTTTTCCCAAAAAGAAGTCTCCTCCATTTAAGATGATCTTTGATGCGCCACTTTTTTAGAAACATGTCTGTTATATGCCTACATGTGATAAACGAGGTACATGATAAACATGACAAAATTTGACTTGTGTGTGTGTGGGTGGGTGGGTGTGTGCGTACATACACACATACACTGATCTACACAATAATTTTGTCCCCTTTGAAAACTCTGACAATCCACCCAGACCCTAGAGGCTCTCAACACAAATCCACCCTGTTGAGAGAGATGGGCTCCCTCATCCAGAGTAGGCTGCTTCTGGAGAGCTGGGTCCCAGGTCCAGCGTGGTCACAAAAGGCCTCTGTATAGAATCTCCAGGGGGTTGGGCTCCCTGATTTCCAAGGCCCCTTCTGGACCTGGCAAACTAATTCTACCATCTGCATGTACCACCTGGGAACTTTAGGTATGTACGAGGGAGGGGGGAAATAAAGGAAGACTGGGGACAGGGGAGATCATTGTTTCAGGATAAATTGGAATAAAACTAGGTGCTTTTAAGAGCCAAAGCAAGAAGGCAGCAGGTGGTGATCCCTGCCGGCCTGGCCTCTGCCAGGGAGACCCTCAATTCCGCAGGCTCAGGACAGGCTCTCCAGGGAGCTGGGGGCGGGGCAGGAGATCAGCTTTCTCTCTCAGGTTTCCCTGTGTGCTGTGACCTGGGCTCCCAGCTTTCTCTTGTAATTTGAACTGAAACTAGGAGTTCTCAATGGGGGCAATTATGGGGCCTCTCCTGGTCACTCAACCCTGATCACCTTTTCCTACCCAGCTGGCCACTCCTGTAAATGGCTGACCCGCTGACCAATATCCCCCGGGTCAGAAGGACAGAGGGCAGCCAAGACTCTCCTGAGCTCTTCCAGGGAGAGCAGCCGAATGAGAAGGCCACACAGCCCCATAAATACTCCTGGTATTCTTAATTTTCAGTGGCCTCATGCTGGGTCTCCAGACTCTCATTAAACCAGGAAACAGATTACAGTGGGTCCCGAGGCAGATGCATTTCTTTTCCTCTCATATTTATACCACTTTTAATTGTTGTTATTTAACAACTATTGAACACCAACCCTGTTCTAGGTGGCCCAGAAGAGGGGGCAGGAAGTAGGTCCTCAGGAGGGTACAGCAGGGATGCCAGATGTGCACTGGCCCCTCCCCAGCTCCGCCAAGGCACCCCAGGATCCACCCCCATCTCACTCCCCTCCCTGCGCTCCCATCCCCCAAGCCTGGCATCCCGCAGTGGGACCCAAAGCCCCCCTCTGCACACGGTGTTGGAATGGCTTCTTTTTCTTATGAAATATATCATGCATGTAGAAAAGCATAAAAATAATGTGAAAAGGGCTATGTTTCTTTTGGCTGTATTTTCTTCAGATCTTTTTTTAGGAGAAACAGTTTAAAAAATAAGACATTCTGAAAACAGTTGTATTTCCCTCCAGAGCCCATCACCTCCTCCTCAGAGGTAAGCACTACCCCGAATATGGTGTTTATCATTGCCCCGCGTGTTGTTGTTCTTCTGCCACATATGTATGTACCAGAAACAATACAGGGGACCGGTTTGCATGTTTTCAAACTTTATACAAATGGTGCCATAATGCACGCCTCCTTCTGCAATTTGCTTTTTCCATTTCCCGTTTTCTTCATAACGTGTCCAGGCTGATTTGTAAAGCTCCGGTTCAGGCATTTCCCCTGCAGTGTAATATTTCACAGTATGAACAGAGCAGATTTAATTTATCCATATTGGTTTCCAATTTCTTTTGCCATCCTAAATGTGACTGCGGTGAGTATTCCTGTCCACATCTCTTTGTGCACATGTGTGAGAGTTTCTTGAAGGAATATACATATGGGAGCTCTTTCCTTCATTTGTCTGTCTCCCCTGCAGGGCACAGACCTGTCACCATGACCCCAGTTCCCAGTATGATGTAGGCACATGGCTCATGGCTTAGTCAAGTTTGTTAAAGTGCACTGAGCACCCAAGGGACCTAAGGGCTCATCTGCTCTGGCCCCTTCACTTGCAGATGAGGAAACTGACGTCCAGAGAGACACCAGCACATTACTTAGTGACGGAGCTGGACCTAGAAAGCCCCTGCCCGCTTGCTTCCCACCTTCCTCATCCTCCCGGTGCATACTCGGGAAAGCTAGTGACTATTAGGAAATGATCCAAAGAGAGAGGAAAGAGGTAGAGAGAGGCATAAGGAGGTCACACCTGAACACCTGGCCTCACACCTGGACACTCATCCAATAAGTAGAAGCCATATACCTGGACCCCGCCCTCAGGCTTCACACCCAAGACTGGACCCCAGCCTCCAGATGAGGACTCACAGCTGGATCAGACCAAGGCCTGAGAGAGGACGCCCAGCCCCCAGATTGAGGCCTGCAGGACTGAGGCTTCCATCAGGTCTGACACCTGCCTTTCATGGTTTTCCTTCCTCCTCCTGCAGACGGTCCAGCCAGCAGAAGATCCTGGAGCCGAGGCCCCAGCCACCCAAATAGTACAGCCTAGTATGACGAGTGGCTCTGAGGCCAGATGGTTTGGGACTGAATCCCAACTCTACTTGTTGTTAGTAGTGTGACCTTGGGTAAGTGACTTCACCTCTGTGCTTCTTTTGTTTCATCTTTGAGATGAGGATGATGATAATTTCACCTACCTTATGATATTGAGAATTATTTGTATAAAGCAATTCATGCAGTGCCTGGCACGACCAGGTTTTTAATTACTCCCCGCCCATTCCATGTGACAACTCCACGCAGCACCACCTCGTCTCCCACCCTGACACTACTGCCTGGCCTTGGGCAAGGCTTCTCTCTGAGTCTCCGTCTCCTGATCTGAAATGACAATGACAGTATGTTACCTTGAGCATAAAATGTGACCAAACAACCCAAAAGGGCTTTGACAGGTGCTCTCATCAAATCGACATGGAATAGTAGGGCTATTGTTTTGTTTAGCCAGTTCTGACCTGCTGGTAGCCAAGTGTTTTCCTGTTTATTGGGGGCTCCGAACCACAAGGAAGCAAATAATATACTCCCTCTTGAAAATGTGAGGCTACATTTGTGACAGGCCTGGCACAGTGCCAGGCCCCCAGAGGCTAAAGAAATGCTTCCCCTGGAGCCTGCTTCCTGCCTTCAGGAAGACTGTATTCCTGTGAGTCTATAAGGAATTGGAGAGGTAGCAGAGTCAAGTCCCCAGGCCTCTGTGTGTGTGCTCATCTGTAAATGGGGACAATTGTTTCCATGCTACGCTGAATCACTACAAGAATCAAACCTAATGCACATGAAACTGCTGTTGACTGGAAAGTCATAATACAAATTTAACTCACTATTAAAGGTTAAGTGTCCCTTCTCTGAAATGCTTGGGACTAGAAGTATCTTAGATCTTTTTTTTTTTTTTCAGATTTTGGGATATTTACATATATATAAAGAGATACATTGGGCTAGGACCCAAGTCTAAACATGAATTTCATTTATGTTCATCTACACTTTACACACATAGCCGGAAAGTCATTTTATACAATATTTTCAGCCTAGCTGCATTTTGACGGCAACCTGGTATCTGAAGTTAGGTGTGAAATTTCCTACTAGTGGCATCATGGCCATGCCCAACAAGTTTTGGATTTTGGAATAGTTTAGAGTTTGGGATTAGGGATGCTCAACCTGAATATGAAAGGTAAGAGGCTATTCCGTTCACCCTAGATCTTCACATTGCTTCAACTCTGGGTAGGACATGGTGGAAGACTTCCCTCCACCGGCCTCTCTCAGCCACTCCCACATTCATCGGCAGTGCCCTGTGTTGTGAAACAGCAGCCCTGGGAAGGGGACAGGAGGACAATGGGCATGTGGGGTGTATGACAGAGGTTGTTCTATGGCTCACCTGCATGGAGGATGCCCAGTGATAATCCCTGGGAAATTCAAGGGCAGACATGGACTCTAGCAGGCAAGGTCCTGGATGATCTCCACTTTCCTGGAAACATCTCTGGCCATTGAAGACCACCCTCTAAAATTCCCTGCAGACCATTTCAATGGCTCCGAATTGCCCTTAAATCACCCACAGCCCCTGCGGCAGATTATACCCCACCTTAAATGTATCCACAGTTCCAGTCAAATCAGGCTGCTTCCCCCCAGAGTGAGCCATTGCTCTCGGCTCTCCGGGAGTTCACTCCCATGGTCTCCTTTACCTGGACCACAGATGCTTGCTGGACATGCAGGGGCCTTTAACAAGTGCAGAGGCTGGGTCTCACCCTAGGGGTCCTCATTTGATGGTTCCAGGAATGGGCCTGGACAATGGTATTCTTCGAAGTTCCCCAAGTAATTCTAAATTTGAGAATTGTCTGTTCTCGAACACTCTGCCCTGCAGGAGCTCAGCCACCCAATGCACCCATTATCTAAAACCCATGGGAGATGCTGCTTCCTACAAGGCACTTCTGCAAAGCACTCAAGAGGGGCCCCAGTCCTGAGAACACCTTTCCAGCCTCCTCCTACACTCTGGCTCATGTTGAGGTCAGGTGAATCTCAAGCTCCTCTTGTCTGTGAGGCTGCAATCCCCTCAAAAGGAGGCACAGTGTCCCCTGCTTATTTCCAGCCATCCTTTCTATGCTTAATAGGCCTCATTAAAAAGAGTTGATTCAAGGTTGTCCATAAAATTCAAAGCACCTAATCCCCCCTCAATCTTGCCCAGAAGATAAAATGGGCAACGGGGAGCTGCCCTCCTTGACCAGGAGAAAAGGCCAAGACCTGACACAGCCCTGGGCTCACCACACACACACACCCTGAGCCAGACGCTCCACAGAACTCTTGCCCCTAGACACAGAGCTGAGGGTCTCTCTCGGGTCTCCATTTTGTGTGCTGGGGTCTACACAGGGGAAGCTCCCTCGCTCACCACAGGTAGAAAAGCCGGAGCGGAGAGTAGGTGTGAGTGTAAATGCATATGTGTACGTATTCAATGTGTATCATTTACATCATGCAGACTATTTATACACGAGCACGCATATCTATTTTAATTTAAATGAGTTTCTTTGGTGTGTAGGAAGAGGAATTTCTCCAAATCCCTCTGGGTCCTCAAGCAAAGACCCTTGGGAATCACTGTCTATATAACAGAGCATCTTGCGCACAGTAAATGCTTAAAAACATTTGTTAATTTAAATAATGAAGTAAAAAATCCAATCAACTGACGGTTGCCTATGCCAACACGGCCATTTAGATAGATTTAGGGCATGAAGTCAATGCAAGCTGTGGCACGGCATGGCTACAGCCTGGTGTAGACCAGTAGATGTGAGTATGTGCCCCACTCCTGGGGGTACAACTGCATCCCCAGCCATGCCTATGAAAAACAGCTTTCCTATGCCTGTGTCAATAATATGGGCTCTGGAACATTCTAGAGGCAAGTCCTTTCCCTTTTTTGCACCCCATCTTGGGGACAGAGAAGAAAGTCCCTAGCCATGGTGTTCTCAGAAAGAAAATCTGTACTTCACAAAGTCCCAGAGAGCCCACCAGTCCACCAGGAGATGAAGCTCCCCCTCATCTGGCTGGCACCACTGCCTGAAGAGAAGTTAAACTGGGAGCCCCAGACAGTGCCCCTGCCCCACGCCAGCCCCACCACTACCCCTGCCGCCATTCACTTTGTTTCAACCATTTATCTTCTTGGCTGACTCTCCAGAGTTCTGGCAGATGCTCTGCTCTAAGACAGGGATATTCAGAATACTCTGAGCCCCAATTTGCTCTACTGCTGTAGTGAAGGGAGGAGTCTCTGAGAGGAAACATCTCCAGCTCAGCAGCCTTCATCCAAGCACAAGGCCTGCCTGCCCTCACACTGGAACGCAGAAGGGCGGTGCCTGGCTCCAGCCAGCTTGGCCTTCCATCCCAAAAGTGGGTCTGGATAGCTAGGCACAGCAGATCTCAGGACACAGCAGATACCAGGGGGACCACCGAAACGGAGCCTCATGTCAGAGGTCAGGCCTTGACCGTGCACAGTGACCCAAAGTGCTTCCTGCCTGTGCCTCACTACAAGGTCCAGTCTCACCTCCTACCCTATGTCTACAGCCCTGAAGCTTATGTGACCCTTGTGTAGGGACAGCAGCATTCCTCCTCCTAAATGCTCACACCTGTATGTTCACACCTCTGCGCTCACTGTTCAGGAGACTGTCCAGGCCACTAGGAGATGACTAACCCTGGGTAAGTGGTGGGTGTGTGTCCACTAGGCACCAGCAAGAACTGAAAGCTACATACAGAAAAACTGTATGTAGAAAAACAGAGCCACATAGAAAAATGTGTACTATTCATGGAAACTGTGTTTTACCTACATAGAAGAAAGTCCATAATTTCTACTCCTCACAACTGAGGACAGCAAGGCTCTATGAGGTTCATGTACTTTTCCAGGTGCTATGGCCACTAAGAATCACAGTAAAGACTTGAGCTGGGTGCAGTGGCACATGCCTGTAATCCCAGCAGCTCGGGAGGCTGAGGCAGGAGGATCCTGAGTTCAAAGCCAGTCTCAACAACTTAGCAAGGCCCTAAGCAACTCAGCAAGACCCTGTCTCGAAATAAAATAAAATAAAAATAAGAAATAAAATAAAATAAAAAAGGGCTGGGGATGCGGCCCAGTGGTTAAGCGCCCCTGGGCTCAATCCTTGGTGCCAAAAACAAACCACAAACAAAGATTTGAACCCAAGCCTCCAAGAACCCAGAGTCCACATTCTTTGTCCTACAACTTCACTCCATCATAGAAGAGGCCGCAAGCAAGCCTCGCTGACATGGGCCCTGACAGGAGCAAATGATGGCTTCGTTCCTGCAGCCAGAGAACCAGGCATAATCCACTCTCCCCTTCCTTTTTGTTCATCCTGTTACCACCCAATCTAAAGGATCAGTCGCCATCCTACCTAAGCCTTCCTCTGGGCATTTGGCAAACGATGTCTGCCTGCCTACTGTGCGCTGGCACACAGTGAGGCTCGCAGCATTATGGACCCAGACCACCCAGTCCACTGCACCCTGGCTCAGGCCTCCGCGCTGAACCTCAGCCCATCTCCACGCGGCTGCAGCTCTGGCTCTGGCATCTCATTGATACGCCACAGAGTTCAAAATCACAGGCTTGGCAGGAAGTGCCATCTATACATAGCTCTACCATTCTGTAAGCACCGTTGGCTTCTTCTGAATAAATGCTACCCTACATTAAATGCCAGAATTCGGCAAGCCATGCTGCATGTTTGCAACGAGATTGAGAACTAAAGGCAAGATTGATTCTGATGTGAACACCAGCAAAGCAAATGGGTTTTTGAAAACCCTATAATTTCCCTGCAACCCTTGACTTCACTAAACACACATTTTTAGACTACAGCACAGTTAGGTAGACATTAAACAAAAATGAGGTAGTCTAATGATGATTTATGTGTAGGATAACCTTCTATAAAGAATTCCACTCTGATTTCAGGGTGACTTACAGAGGTGCCAACTTAACCAAACAATGCCGCTTGCTCCGTGTCCACTGTCGCGGCGTGATCCCGGGGCAGAGCGTTTGCCTGCAATTGTCTTAAATCTGCTGAAATTCACCCAGTGGGTGCTCTGGAAATGCAGCGCCTGCCATGAACTAAATGGAAAAGCAAAACATGACACATGCACACGCCGCCAGAGGCACCTGCGAACACGAGGCGTTTCTGCTTGACTGAGGAGCCTGGCGGATGGTTCTGGAACCAAGCAACTGGCATGCAACTGCAGAGCAGCCCACCCGCCAGGATACTGAAGAGGGTCCTGGGAACTGCCAGCGGGCACGCCAGGCGGGGCCTCGAGAGCTCCTGGGGTGCAGGCATCCAAACCGCAGTTCTGGCGCACCCCTGCCCGGCTGCACGACTCTGCAGGCCCCTCCATCCCCCAAGCCTTGGGTTCTCTGTTAAGAGACTGTGAATCTGAGTCTCCCACAGGTACAACTGGGGGGAGTCAATAAGATGAGGCCCAAGACCAGAGAGTAGCTTACAGACAAAAGGTGACATAGGGCCAGACTGGGTGACCTGGGAGCTGAAGTCAAACCTCCCTGGTCGTGGACTGTGGCCTTGGGCAGGTGGTGACCTCTCTGTACGATAGGCCTCTCATCTTCAAAATGGGGGTAATAATAGCACCTGCTATAGAGGACATGTGTGAAGATGTAACAGAATGACCCAGAAAAAGCACTTATCACACGAGACCTCAATAACTGATCATTTCTTTTCTCCTAAGTGTTACTATCACTTTCTTTTCGGTGTGGGCCATCCAACCAGAGGGAGAATTCCCTTGCTGCTGCCAAGCGTGTCCTTTGAATCTTTAACCTGGAGAGTGCATTTAAAGGCAGGATTCTTTCTCTGCCCTTGGAGGAAGACGGCGATGGTCCCACGCCCCTTTCCCCAGCAAAGCAAACAAAGAACAACAGCAGCATTGAGAGCCAGCTGCCTTTGTGAGGGAAACAGCGATCATTGGGAGTCCCCAGGACCTCAGCCTGAAGTCACTGTCACAGGGAAAGAGCTTGGGAATTGGGGACAAAAGCTCTGGCTACAATCCAGGTCTTGCCTCTTGGAAGTTGTGTGACCTGAAACAAACCTCTTGGCCTCTCTGATCCCATTTTCTTTATGCCTCTGGCTTACCCATGCTCTTCCTCCAGCCCAGCACCCAGGAAGGGAAACATAGGTGAGAGAAGATGTCTCTGGAAAGACAGGGTTATGCGGGTGGGGCCTGAGATTGGACAGCCCCTTTATGCTGGGTGGGTAATTTTCTTGAGGCATTTAGTCTACTGCTTCTGCATCTGAGAATTTAAGTCTCCCAGAGGCCTAATTTTCAACTCAAGGATCCCGTGTTCAAAAGGTTTCATTGTCCCATTTTATAGATGGACAGACTGAAGTTTTGGAACTAGCTTTCTTAAGATCAGCAATTAAGATTAGCAAACTTCACAGCCCGTCATCTTCCCACCACATCCCACTATATCACTTGTGAACTGTGTGCTCATAACTGTTACCCAATTTTCTGTCCAGCTGTTCATTTTTTTCTTGTTAATTTTCTTTTTATTCCATATTCTGGATATCAGTTCTCTGTCTTCGAGAGCACAGAACAATTTGGAGTCCGAATGCAAAAGTTTAAACTGTGGCTCTGCTACTTACTAACTGTAAGCTATTTACTGAGTGAGCTTCTCTGTGCCTCAGTTTGTGTATCTGTAAAATGGGAACATAACAGTCCTCTTGTCTTCAGATTTCTGTCAAGATTAAATGAGCTGAATGTGATAAAATGCTTAGAACAGCCTGGAAACCAGTAAATGTTCCATAAATATGAGCGATTATCATGTTGTCTTCCCCTCACTCCAGCCCATAATTAGACAGGACCTTCACGAGCCAAATGGCCTGGTCTTCTTTCCAGATTTCTCTCTCCCCACTCAGTCCAGCACACCCCAGGCCCACCCCACCCTCCTGGCCTGCAGACCTTTGCACCATTGCCTCCGCCCCCAGTGCTCTCTCTGCTCTCTTGGCCTAGGGATGTATCCTAGGGCCTTGTGCCCTTAGAGAGAATCCCTGCCTCTGTGTATCATCCTCCTCCTGGGGAGACACTGGCCCCTGAGGGAAGAAACAGGAAGCGGAGATGGTTACCTGGGGTCCACTGCAGGACTCGATGCTGTAGCTGGCACCCCGCAGGGCCCAGACTCTGTCTGCCCCATCAATTTCATATTCGTCCAGGCTGACCATCCCAGCCCCTTTCCCCCATGCCCCCAAAGAGCTGAGAATTGACATCCCCAGTTAGGTACATAAATCAGGGAGTATCCCAAGAGGAACCCACAGCAGCTCAGCCTGATGGAGATGAAGGAGGCGAAGGACCACCAGGCTTAAGTCCCCGCGATGCCACCCTTTGCTCCCCGCCTCCTCCCTCCATACCACAGCACAGCTGAGGAGACTTGGCTTCGCCATCTCCTGCGAGCACTGGAAGGGAGAGGGCCCTGAGAGAAATGTTCATCCTGCCCTGATGATGACGGGTTCCTGTCTGGGGCTATCACAGGGTTTAACATATTACAGGACAAAATACGATTAGCGTCTTGAGCCAGAACTGATAAAGTCGGGAGTGAGTTTAGAAAGGATCCCCTAGGAGGAGGTTAATCTGGGTGATTTTTAAATCCATTCTTAGCAGAAATCAGGGAAGACATCATAGAAATAGTGGTATTTGAATGAGTCTTTGAAAGAGGGGTAGGGTTTAGACAGACAAAGAAGAGGAAAAGCTGGTAGTAGTAAAAAAATAAAATAAAGTCCCTTGTGAGTGGTTAAAATCCTGTGTACTGAGATTGCACAGGGGAGATGCTGCAGGACAGTGTGGGTCTGGGCCTGGGTCATTTACCAGGCACAGAGAGGACTGGGCTGCGTCACCTCCAGGATGTTCTCTGGCTCTGACTGTTCCTGAGTCCATATCCTCACTCATAGTCTATCCGTGCTCCAAACTGGGCACCACCTCATCCCTTGTCCCTGTCCCCCATTCCTCCACCCCCACCCAAGTTGGTGAAGGTAGACACCTGGGATCCAAAGTGACCTTTGGATCAGCCCGAGCCAAATGGAATTAGCAAGTTGAACTTGCATTCCAAAGCCAAAGCAGTATCATAGTTGCCTGCTGCATTGGGATCAGCCATCCCTGTCCATCAGAGCTGATGACACAGGCTGAATCCACCATGTCCCATCAGGACGTTCTCTGTCTCCTGCTGAACCAAAATGGAGCGAGTGTCCACTGCTGCCTTCCTATTACAATGGTTGTTTTGTCCACTGATGTTTTTAAAATATTTTTTTAGTTGTTGATGGACCTTATTTTATTTATTTATATGTGGTACTGAGAATTGAACCCAGGGCCTCACACATGCTAGACAAGCGCTCTACCACTGAGCCACCACCCCAGCTCATGTCCACTGATTTTTTAAGCTGGAGATCTGTGGTCATTCAGAAAAGCTAAAGCCTCTGGTTACCACCCATGACCAGAGGTTAGCACAAGGGCGAGTGACACATTTTTGTCTCCAGGTAAGGAGAGGCCATTCTCCTGGGTGGAAACCTATGGATAAACTGCCTCTGGAAAGGCACAGGAAATAGAGGAAGCCAGAGAACCCCAGCTCAAATCCAGGCCACATCCCTATTAGCTGTGTGGCCTTGGGTAAGATGCTTAACTTCCCTGGGCCTCAATATCCTCATTTATAAATTGGAAAACAAAATACAACAAAAAACATTATCTCTCTTAAAGGGTGATTTTAAGGATTAGAGATAATATATGTAAAATGCTTAACCCAAAAGAGAGCTCTATACATGATAGGTATTATCATTAATCTCATTTTTATTATTACTCTGTGACAGTGCTATGCTGGTCCTAGGGATAAAATAATGAGAAAGGTATAATCATACACCCTTCTGCACACACAAACAGAAATAATGGCTTGTGACGCAAGACAGAAGGAAATAAATGCTCCAGGAATAGAGCCACAGGAGCAGTAATGTCAGGAGTCACACTGGAGGAGGCTCAGGTCAGACACATATGCACCACGTTCATGGGACAATGGAGGGGTGGGGTGTCAATAAGGAGAGAAGGGATCAGAGTGGAACAGGCAGAAGAAATGGTGGGGACAAATGCAAACTGGTATGGAAACCCATGGAAAACCCTGGGCTCCTGTTACTCTGGGGACAGTCACTAGGGAGGTGCAGAAATTCTGGTGGGCTCATGAGACTCTCCTTCACCTCCTGAGGTGGGCTGTGGGGCGTGACGGGGAAGCACTGCCTGATGGGAATCCTTGAAGTGGGGATCTTTCCAGAAAGTCCCCCCTGCTTGCCCCTGCTTCTCCCCCATCTAAGAGTCCTGTGCACATAGCAAGGGGCTCCTCCAGGCTTGCCTTCCAGAGCAGCAGTGGACACATCTGGCCTGCATCTGAGCGGTGTCCAAAACTCCCCACTGGGACCGAGAGAGCCAGTCAGGATGCTGGGGAAGAGCATGCTGGGAAACTCCCACAAGGAGCCCGCATCGATATAATCAGGTCTGGTGGAAATTAAAAGCTATTAGGAACAGGGCCGGATTTATCTTTATATCCAATAACATGCATTGTAATGGTGATCATGCAGATGGGAAATTAAACCACATCTCGGCTTCACTGGAGGCCTTAATTTTAATTTATGTTTGTGCACAGCCCTCAGCCCTCTCCTGCCCACCCCGCCCGCTCTGCAAGCAGGCTCACCTCAAGACCAAGTCCTTCAGGAGAGACTTGGTTGGAGTACGGGGGTCAAAGGTGAGAGGCTGTGCTTTACACACACCTTTTAACTAGTCAAGGGAGGGGAAGGAGGAGGAGGTGGGTGGAGGGTGTGTAATAGGTGGCTCCTGGAAAGACAGGACCTTGGGCTGTCTCTTCAGCCTCTGGAGGCCCTGGGAAAACAGCCAAAAAGCCAGTGAGCCCGGCTCCAGGGCAGCCGTGGACAGGCGGGAAGGCCAACTGGTGAACAGAGACTCAACTCACAGCGCTTGTTTAGATCCCACACACCCTCAAAAAGAGACCCGGGGGGACTGGCTCCCACCCCCAGGGTTCTGCAGCAGCCTAGGCCCCACCTCCCAGGGCACCTGCTCCCCCCTAGGGGTTACTTCCTGGTGCCCTGATTGGCCCACATCAATCCCCCAGTTTCTCCTCCTGCTTTCCAGCTCCTGCTTCTTTTGGTCCTCATGTCTGTGGAGCAGCCCAGCCCAGCCCCGCAGATCCGGAAGTCAAAGTCAGTACAGGTGCCTGCTCCAGGAGCCCACCCTGAAGCTCAGAGGGGAGTAGCTCGGGCTCCTCCATCCCCTAGGACAACTAATCATTAATGTCTCCCCACCCCCCCACCATGAGCAGCTGCCGTGCAGCCTCTACACACACACACACACACACACACACACATACACACACACACAATGCACATATACTAGGTATAGTGTGAATATGGATAGCAGAAAAATTCTATTTTTATATAAAAAAAATCATACTATTTGCATTTTTCCAAAATTGAAGCATGCGGCGTGTGGGCCTGAGTTCTGGTTCCTCACCTACAATGCCCAGAGGAAACACAACCCCATTCTCTCTGGTTTTCATGGATTCCTCTAGGACCAAGTTAGTTAGGATTTACATGCTTTGGGAAGACTGTACCTGGATCTAATGCATAGCTGCAGAAGGATCTAGAATAATTATGGATGGGGCTGGAGAGCTGGGCAGGGGAGAAAAACTCTCCAAGACCAAAGGGAAGAAAGGGGTTCTATGGAACCAAAGTTTAACACAGTCCTGCAGATTAGCATCAAGGCCACTTCCCTGGTAATTATGCCCTTCGGGGCTACCAGTCCAGTCTTGACATCAAAGACAGCCCTGAAGCGCCAACTACAAGGGCTGCCTGGGGGAGCCCCCGCCTCCAGCTCCTCGCAGCCAGCCTTCCTTCTCCCTCCCTGCTCTGGCCTTCTTACTACCCCATGCCAACCACTCCCATCCTCATTTCCATGCCTCAGTCTAGGCTGCTTCCAGAATCCTTCAGGATTCTCCCAACCACCTGGTTATCCACAGAGTGAGCGTCTGCCCTGAGCGTCCACCCTGAGCATGGAAGGCAGAGCGTGAAGACCCAGGATATGTGGGTAAGACCAACCCTCTTCCCACTCTGGGGAAACGCACAATTGTGGGGGACATGGTAGGAACACACATCACAACAGGAGCCAGCGAGAACAGGAGAATGCCACCTGCTACCTAATAATCATAGCCACCACCCAGCACATCCCGAGGACATGCCAGGCAGCGTTCTGAACATTGTACCTGTATTAACTCATTTCATTCTTACATCGACCCTGTGAAACCATTTACAATCGGGGATGAGTCCCTCAGGCCGTAAGTGAGTTGCCCACCACCAAGCAATGGAGTGAGTTTCAATCCCAGACACTGGCCTTAGATTCTAGGCTTTTAATCACGACCCTGGACTCGATTCTACCAATCCTTCCCTGAAAAATCCACATTGTTTTTTTTTTCCCCTTCCTGACTCAAAGCCCTCACTCCCTACAGCACACAGTGAACTCCTCTGTGGTACCTGAGTAGCACTTTACTAGATACCTCTGTGTGGGCGCAGGGAGGCACTTCTCTCTGGGGGTAAGTGTATAGGCCGAAAAAACAGACCTGGGTCCAACGCACCCTCTGTTTACCAGACACGTGACCAGAAGAAGCTGCTTTATTTCTTCGAGACTCAGTTTCCTCTCCTGTAAGGTGGACAAGGCTAAAATACACTTTGTGAGGCTAAAATGAGATCAAATATGAAAATTTCTTTACCTGGTGCCTGGCAGATAATAAGCACTCAAATTTTTTTAATATAATATAATAACAGTTATATTTTTGTTGTGTATAATGTTAGTCCGTCAGTTCAAGTGTCTGATACCACATCTCTTTACATTCTTTGAAAAACTGAAACAGAGAGATCCTGAGATTCAAGTTCCCTCTGGTCCCCACCAGCCCACTGTCACTACCCACACGGTCCCTTTGGGTCTTCTGCTATGCACCTCATGCCTCACTGAAACGCAAGAATGTTGGCCTCGGTCCCAGACCCAGAAGAACCCTGCACAACCACCCCCATGGGGTCCAACTGCTTCTTCCAGCTACATCCTGAGCAGCCACAATATCACCCTGACCCTGGCATTCCCAACTCCTGTTTGTCCCTTGCCTTCAAAAGCTCTTCCCCTAACAGAACACTTATCCTAGATTTTCTTATTAGCTTATGGTTTTGTGAAAGGTAGGAAGAGCAGCTGTGTTCAAGTGGTTTTGGACCCCTGTCTTGCGACCGCCAGCTCTGACAGGATATAATGGCTGGGCCATCTGCTTGGAACTGAGGGAAAGAAAACGTACTGAGAGCGAAACACAAATCCATGCTTCAAAAAAATCATCCTTCCACGTTACTGCAAACACACCTCAGCATTGTTCCATCCTAACCATGCAAGGGACCCTCCAGGAGCCGCCAGACAATGCTGAGGCCCAGGACACACTCCTGAGGTGGTCATTCAGTAGACGTGGGGTTGGGTTGAGCGCTGGTGCTCCTAAAGAGCCCTGCAGGGATTTGAACGCAGCAAAATGAAGCAGCGCTGCTTTAAAGGGCTCATGCAGAGAAGGCTCCTCTTCCAGACTAACCTTGAAGAAGAGGAATCATGTCATACAAATGGCTGGGGGACCTTAGTGCAGATGGGGCACCCAGAACCCATTTTGTAGGAAGGAAGACAAAGGTCCCTGGTAAAGAAAGGGGAAGCCCTACCGTGTGCAAGGACGAGTGAGTGGTGGGAAAGTCCCACAGTCCTGTAACTGGAGACTTGAAGGTAGATTAAGGACTTGAGATCTTCTCTTGTGGGTTCCCAGACCTATTTCCTGTTGAAGGAACAATCATGCTAAATGGAAAGAGGAGCAGATTTGACAAGGGACTTGCAACCACAGCAGCGCAATGAGATGAGCCTCCAACACAACAGTCTCTACCGGGTCTCCCAGTAGCAGCCAGCAGAGAGGCCAGCCAGGATTCTGATGGCATCTTAGCGCATTCACGGGTGGAAAAAGGTCCAGTGGGCGTGCTTCCTCTACCCTGGCCATTCCATGCAGGAACACAGACCACACACCAGTCCCCAACCCTGCCCTTCCTGCCTTCTTTCATAGATAAGCCTGCCAGCTGCCTCCCATCCCTCAGGGCAAGGTCAGCAGAGCCCCAGTGGCCAGGAAGATGGAGGCCCCACTCCTGTGAGTGAGTAGGACCCGCCCAGTGTCTGCTGGAACCTCCACACACACACAGCAGAGGCCCCTGGCACCTGATTCCCCGCGTAGAGAAGGACCAGACTACTTGCTTGCTGACGCGCTATGAGAACAAAACCAAATCACTCACCACGTCAAGGGTTAGCTCAATGACCAGCTCAGACACTGCCCCCAACCAGGCAGCCACCAGGCGGCCCCCCACCCACGATCGCTTCTTACCTGGGATGATGGAAACTGTGTCTTTCTCCCAAGACACAACGCTAACGTATTCCTGCACTGAAGAGGGGATGAGGCACTTGAAGACGGCCACGTTTCCACGCATTGACCTTTGATCCTCCACCCTGACGGTGTAGGGTTCCCTGAAAACTGCAGTGAGATGGGAGCAGGGGGGAGAAGAGTGTCACCAGGATGTGTCACCTCCCTGGGCTTCCCCAGCCTTCTCCTCTCCTCCTCCTTCCCGCCTCCTGCTTACCCAGCCCAGAAGTTCCTGCCACGACCTTGTTCCTGCCTGAGCAGCACCTTTGTCCACTTCCTCTCTGCCCCACTGGGCAGCTGTTCTTGCTCACTCGGAAATAGTCACCTCCCTCTGCAGGACCACATCTCCAGATTTCGACCTTTCCCCTTGTGAGTTTTAGCAAACCCTACTGGATGGCAGAGGCCTTGAGGTTAGCATCTCAGTCTGCACTGATGTTGCAGTCAACAGGGGCAGATGTGGGTCATAGGAAAACAAGGGAGAATTCCCCTTGGCATGATATACCAGCTTGCTGACATTATTCCTGGACCCAGGGTGGCATTTGTTTTGGGCAAAGTGACCAGTATTTGCCAAAATAAAACCATGATCTAAAATAAAATAAAGCCAAAACAGATGATCTAATGACAGCATGAGACCACTCTAGAGTGAAAGGCATCCTTGGAAATGTAACCCAGATACAGAATATTCTGGAAGGGTTTGGTGGTGTATAATTCACAGTGGGAGAGACTCTCTGAAACTGGAATTATGTTTGAGAATGCAGAGCCCCAAAGATGGGCTCACTGTCTCCAAGATTCTTGGCAATGAAGCCTCCCTGTGGCTTCTCCACCTCCTGCCACTACCTGCATCCTCCAGCACACCCCTGCGCCCAGCCTTGGCCTTGCCTTCAGAACCATCCCTTCCCCAGGTGTCCATTCCTGCCTTGCTCCTAGGGCTGCTTCCTGGCCACTGTCACCTGCAGTCACTCATGTGTCTGGTTCTGCAGGTGGACTGACCTGGCCTTACAGATAGGACTGAGGATCCAGCCTCTGATCTGTCCTCTGTGGGGCCTCTCCTAGGCACTCACTTGATCCTTCTGCCCTCTTCTCTGCCAAGCAGAGCTGGAATGTCCAGAGCCCCACTGCCTACTGACCTTGTCCCTCAGCAGGCACCTGGGCAACGTGCCCTTCTCCTCTCCTTGCCATGGTTGCCAGGCGACACTAAAGGCCCTGGCAGCCCCCCGGCTGTGCACCTGCAGCCTCTGTGGCGTCATCAGGAGCCTCTTAATTGGTTATATTTCCAGTGGGTCCAGCCCTCCTTGGCCTTCCCAGGCGTCCATTCTTCCCTTCCTCCCTGCTATGGCTGTGATGGGGAAGGAATCGGGGGTGGAGGCGAGGAGGGAGGAGAGGTACTGCTGGCTGAGGTGCTGCCAGCTGCCTGGGGCTGCGGTCCAGCCCTTCTGTGGGGTTGGCAGCACTGCCTCCATTTCTGGGACACACATCTTGAATAAAGGAGCCTGAAGGAGCTCACTCTGGAGGAAAGCGGAGCGGTGGAGGCAAGAGGACAGGCTGAGGCGCGCTCCACCCTCAGGGGAGCAGGGGAGTTGGAAAAGTTGATGGTAAGAGCATGCAACAAACAGGCCCTGCTTCGTCATCTGGCCAGTGCGAGATCCTGGACAGGAAGGGTTCACCTTTGGAGCCTCAGTTTCCTCACTTGTACAATAGCTCGTACAAGTCCCAGCATGTGGAACGTGCTTCAGGAATGCTGCCTTTCATGACAGTGGCACCTCTCCAATGAAGTGGCTGCATGCCTTTGGGAAAGTCACCTAATCTCTCTTTGTCATAGTTTTCTCATTTGTAAGAAACCCTTTATAGATGTACAGTGAAAACAGCATGTAACCCAACTACAGTCTATTATAGGAAATAGGGTGTCCTTGTCCCGTAGTCTAGTCCTCCAGGCTGCAGAGACCAGCACTGGAGAATCCAGGCCTCCCAGCCCAGCACTTGGTATTGCATTAAGAGTTGAACAGTACAAAGGACCTGCTCCCAAGAGCAGATTCCCTGGGGAGCCTGGGAGAGAAACCTTGGGCATGGCTCAATCCTGAGAGTTCAGGTTGACCCCAGGCAAACCCATGGCAAGAAGCAGAGCTTTCAATTCACCCTCTCACACCCCTGTTCTTAGAGCCTTGGAACCCTATCCTTGTGAAAGGGATCCCTAAAGCAGAAGGACCCAGGAGGTTAGACAAGCTCATCTTGCAGGGTCTGCCACCAAGCAGGCAGGCCCAGAGGCCTCCCTGGAACTCTCTCCTGGGCCTACTCAATGCATCATCAAGAAAGAGGGTGCATCAGGCCTGGGGTCACTGCAGCAGGCTGGCAAGAGCACTACCTGCCCTCTTGCACCCAAAACCCTACTAAGCAAACCTTTTCCCATCCTCCAGTGCCATATGCTGTTGGAGGTGACCAGGGCACAGCAGTGCATCATGATGCCCTAGTTAGGAACAGCTGGTCTGAGCCATTTGCTCTCTTCCAGCCTTGATCCAGGGAAATCAGACTTTGTATTTTCTCTAAAGGGACTAATGGAGAAAGGCTCACTTCCTTGCCTTCATCAACTCTTCCAAAGACCTGGATCCTTCACTGCTCCAGGTTTTCCACAATGAACTTCATCTAAGTGCCAGTTCTCATGAGCTGTGCTAGACTCAAACGTCCATGGACAGCAGGATGAACAAAGAGCATGTAGCCTGGGACACAATGGAGTACTAGACAGCACGGGAATTGGAGACTTCCCACTCTGCACAAGAGCCAGCGTCAATCCCACCATCACAGGAATGAGCCAGAGATTCCACAAAACGCATCCTGCAGGACTCCCTTATGCGAAGAACAAACACAAGCAAGACTTCTAAATTGTTAGAAGGCAGGAGAGCCGTTCCTGATAGGGGAACAGTGACCAAAATACAGGAGGGAGGCCTCTGGGGTGCTGGTGTTGTATTTCTGCATCTGAAGCATTAGTTGAGCCTTGTGAAAATTCACCCAGCTACTATTACAACATGTTAACTTTTCTTTATATATTTCAATAAAAGGTTTTAGACAAAGAAACTCAACCAGTATTTTCTATGAGTCCAGTACTGAAGTGAGCGTGGTACTTAGTTTTAAGTACTTAAAGTTAAATGAGCACTATTTCATTTAACTTCACACACAGTGATGTACGAGGTAGGTGCTTGCGTTGACTGCAGATGAAGAAACCGAGGCTCGGAAGGTAGCTTACTTGATTGCACACCCAGGAGGTGACTGAGCTAAGAGTCAGGAGAACAAGGAAGCTGTCCTAAGCGAATGGCTTCTCCAGCCTGTGCATGTCACACATATATCCTCCCGGTGATGGCCTGCTGAGCCCAGCCCTAGCCCTGCCTAGCACACCCAGCTCCACAAGTGGGGGGCAGCCATCTCCTCCCTTACCTGCTTTGACGCGG
Organism: Marmota marmota marmota; assembly: GCF_001458135.2. NCBI lineage: Eukaryota > Metazoa > Chordata > Mammalia > Rodentia > Sciuridae > Marmota > Marmota marmota. The sequence goes on along the minus strand of NW_026000242.1, from coordinate 6,282,003 downwards.
ATGTTGGGGCTCCGGATCTTGCCGGCAGCATTCTCCGCTGTGCAGAAGTAGTCATTGTCGTGGATAAAGCTATTGAAGGCGGAAGGGGAGAAGGGGTAGAGCTGCAGCGTCCCGTTGGCATGCACGTGCCGGATGTGTGGCACGTCGTAGATGTCGTCCCCTGTGGCCAGGTACCATCGAAGGGCCGCACTGGGGGAGCCTGCGGCCGGGCAGGGCACCACCACCCCCACGGAGCTGGAGAAGGTCACCTGCTGCAAGGAATCATTTACAAAGTAGAGACTGGTGCCGACATCTTCAGGGCGGGCTGCAGGGGAGGCAGAAGGAGAGATGTGGTGAGGACTGCCCTCATAACACCCACATGGCCCCCCAGGCCGGCATGCCTCAGGCCTGCAAGCACCAGTACCACCAGGACCCGCATCTGACTTTCAAGCATCAGCCAGTCACCAGGACTGCTATATACTAGGTACTGACCATAAAGAGACAGTTTCTGCACCATAGAAACTTTCAGGCTAGCTCAGGAATGGCAAAAGTTAAAAATTCTCACCTTCCATGAGAAGAGGCTGCCACACACCCTGCTATGGTGAAGGGTTTAAAGTCACCACCCACTATGACATCCACATATTAAGAGAGACACTGATCCTGGGACAGTGGTACACATCTGTAATCCCAGCAGCTCAGGAGACTGAGGCAGGAGACTGTGAGTTCAATGTCAGCAACTTAGGGAGACTCTATCTCTAAATAAAATATAATAAAAGGGCTAGAGATGTGGCTCAGTGGTAAAATGCCCCTGGGTTTAATTCCTAGTACCAAAAAGACAGAGAGAGAGAGAGAGACTGAAATGCTTAAATAAATATTTAGTAAGCACCTACTCTATGCAGGCCAGTTCTGATCATTGTCTCAGCTCATCTGCACAGCCCCGAGAGAAGACGCATCTCCCCTTTTGGATACCGCCATCCTATAGACTGAGGGTAGTAGCTGTGATTTGTCCAGGAGCAAGCAACCAAGTTACAGAACTGAAATTTGATGCCTTTGCTCCTGATGAGGATTTTAGTGCCCTTCATACCATACTACAAATGAGAAGTCAAGGTCTCAAAACTGTGGCCTAAGAGGAGTGGCTGGAGGAAGGGGACACTTGCCTGGAACATGAGGAGGCCCTGAAAGCCATCCTGGCCCGCCAAATGTCCTTGGAAAATGCACTGCCACACAGGGCAGAATGAGGACCAGTGGTGCAGTGGGTAGGGAAGATCCAAGCTCAGGGAGCCAGAGACCCAGGCCTGACAGGGCCCCCTGTGGAGCTGCCCTCCTCTCTCTGATCTGCTGCTCCTTCATTTGCAAAATGGGCGGTGGGGAGGATGGACAAGGTGGCAAAGACAACTTCATCTCTCACATGTTGTCCGCCAGGCCTTCCCTCCACCACAGAATGCTCTCAGGGCTGCCTGGCGGGAAGGACCGAGCTGTCTGCTCCGCTCTTCCCAGCATAAGGCCTTGGTACTTCCTCCTCCTATCCCAGCAGCCCTGATTGTTGGATTTAGGGGCTCTCCCTCCCACCACGGAGCCTGTCCCTTTAAAAAGGCCACCTCCAGGCAAGTGGGAGCAAACCCAGAGGAAGAGAGGACCTGGTCCCAGGTCTCCAGCTGGAAGCCATTCTCTTTTCACCAGGAAGATCAAGGAGCAAACAAACCACTGCTGCTTGTTTAAAGAACGTTGCAGGGGACCCAACTTGACCTCAATTTCCACAACTTTATGGGGAGGGGGAGGGCCCACATCCGGCCTGTATTAATATTCTTGGCTTAACTCTGAGCTGAGCCTCCAGGGAGAATATAGCAGGCAGGTCGTTGAGGAAGGCCATTAAGCCTCATTGGCCAGAGCAATTCACATCATCTCATAAAAAGCTGTGATGAAGCCATTAGCAGCCGTGCTGGAAAAAACATCCGTGGGCTCCTTGCTGCGGTGTCAGGGGCGTCCTCTCAGCAGCAAATGCATTTGCTGTCCCCATCAGGCACTGCACCCTTAGCCGCTGAAAGCCACTTGGAGAAGGGGGGCAGCATGGCTGGCCATCCTCCCCCTCTGCACACTACCTTTCCCGTGACGGTCACAGGGTTGGTGGTTGAGCAAGTCTGCTAGTGGGTACCTGGGTCCAGAAGCTCTCGTAACATTCCCATCTCAGTGGCCAGAGTTCTCCATGATCATGAAATCATCCCATTGCATGCGTTAGCAAACTGAGAAGCCAAGAAAGGGAGCTTTCTCTGGTTCCACACATATGCGGCCTCATGTCCAAGAACCTGGTTATCTTCCAAAAGGCTTCCCTATCAAGATCCATTTACCAAATACTTATTGAGCATCACCCACATACCAGTCCCTAATGCCAGGACCTTGCTTAACCGACTTCATTTAATCTCCTTAACAACCCTATGAGATAGGTCCCATTATTATCCCCACTTAAAGATGAGGGAGCCAAGACACTAAGAGAGCATCTTACCCAAGACCGCCCAACCAGCTAAGTGAGGGCTTTGAGATGCAGACCCAGGTGACTGATCCCAGAGCTGCTTTCTTAAGCAGTAGGTGATGTGTGGCTATCGTGTGACCAGCGCAATAATAAAGAGGGAAACCTTGCCTTCCTCAAACACAACCTGGCCACCAAATCCATTTTTCAGCAGGCCAAGAACACACACACATACACTGGAGAGTGGCCCCTTTTAGAGTCTGGACATTTCAGACATTCCTTAGCTTCTAGAAGCAGGGAAATCACTCTGGAGTTCTGGGTGCTTCTTCTAGGAGACAACCTAGTTCATCAGACACTCTCACTGTGGCAGCTTCTTAGAAGCCAAAAATCCATCAAGGTACAAAAGGAGTCTACACTGTACCTGAGAAACAGACTTAGAAAATACAGAAAAATATGGGCACAATGGTGCACATCCGTAAGCCCAGTGACTCAGGAGGCTGAAGCAAGAGAATTATAAATTGGAGGGCAGCCTCAGCAACTTAGCGAGAACGTGTCTCAAAATAAAAAAATAAAAATAAAAAGGACTGATGATGTGGCTTAGTGGTAAAGCACCCCTGGGGTTCAATTTCCAGTACTAAAGGAAAAAAAAAAAGCTGAGAGAGAGTTCAAAGAGGAAGGGATTCAGGAATCGTCCTATTCATGGGAGAGGGTAAGTAGACACCTGAGGGTAAGTCTGATAGGGCCCTCTGTCATGACAATACGTTGGGCAAAAATAATCGTCACCACCAATTGCACTGTCAACTCTAGGCCAGACTGGGTGCCTGGCCTGTTCAGGACATTCTATTTCTGTTAGACATCTATTATACTGAATCTTCATCACTCTCTAGGAGGTGTCATTATTATTATCATTATTTCCATTTTACAGATATGTAATTGTGGATTCTGAGAAGTTAACGGACTAACCCAAAGTAACACAACATGCTGGAGCTGGCCCGGGAGCCCAACTCTCTCTTACACCAGAGCCAGAAGATGGCTGCACTAGCTCAATTGAATAACCAAGCCAAAGACACATCAAACCACAAAATCTGGTTTTCCAGCCTGGACACCCACCCCTTCCTTCATCCCAACCCACTCCAAACTTCTAGTCTCTTCTCCTGGCTGGAAGTCTGTTCCATTCTCCTGGCCTCCCAGGACAGCCCTGTGCCCAGGGCCTCTCTGCTCCCATTGGCAGCATCAACCATAATGACAGAAGCCTTCCTGCACTCTAGGCCTCAGATCTTGCCATAACCAAGGACACGAGGCTCCCAGCAACTACGAATGGGTAGATTTAATTGATGAATTGACTGGGATTGTCCAGCCACCTGTCAGGGCTGATGAAACAGCAGATTTATAGCAAAAGACAAGAAGCCTCATATTTCTCCTACCCCAGGATGTGAGCTGCTGTCTTCAGAGTCTGGGGGAACTGGGGGGGATTAGACACACCATTCATTTCTGCTTACGACTCTGACAGTGCACTGCCATTATGAAACATCACCCTCAGGTGTAAAACAATAGCATTTTGCACTTACATTGGGTTCATATTTTACTATCACAAGGCACCTGTCAGCTCAGAATGCAGAAGTCCTTAAATAAACATTAATTTAGCTTCACCCTACCTGCCAAGAGAAAGTAGTGGGCAAAGCTATAAAGGGGAAACTGAGGCACTGGTCAACAAAAAACGGGAACTCTCTGCTAGGTGCCAAGTTGAAGGCTGGGTGCAAGGCAGCTAAGCGGCTGCAGAAGCAATGGGTGGGCTCAGTCACTGAGGGATAGAGGGTGAGTAGCAAGGGCCTGGGGTCCTCATTCTGGTCTCATGGAGACTGGTAAGGCCTCAATATGGGGGCTTCCCCTCTTTATTAGACTCCTATTGGGATCTACAGTGGCAAAACCTCAGCAAACTTGGAAAGGAGCTGGTGATAGGGCATGCCCTAGAAAGAGTGACAGAACCATCTTTGTGGTGTGGCCTCAGGCAAGCTATGTAGGCTTTCTAAACCTCAGTGTCCTCGTTTGCAAAAGGGATGGGAGAAAGGGGTAACTGCACCATCTTACCTACCTCACAGGACTGCTGAGTTGGCAAAGGCAATGTGGAAGAGTTGGGTTCCCTTAACGAGGATGTATGCATAGCGGGAACTAGTCCCAGCTCTCCCTGAGAAGTCAAGAGCTCTCCCTCAGGTTACTTTGAAACATAACCAGGAGCCAGGGTGGCGCTCGCCTCTAATCCCAGCAGCTCAGGAGGCTGAGGCAGGAGGATCGCATGTCCAAAGCCAGCTTCAGCAACTTAGCAAGGCCCTAAGCAACTCACGGAGACTCTGTTTCTTAAAAGAAGAAAGAAAGATAACCAGGGCACAGCTCCACCCTGCAGCCTTGCAAAATTCAAACCCCCTGCATCTTCTTTCCCTCAGTGACTCCCTGACCCTGACCCTTCGCCATTCCTCCCTGATCCATGGGCCAGGAAAGACTCATTCTTCAGGGAATAGATCCCAAACACCAGTCACACGCTCCACAGGGTTCCAGGTAAGGTGGGAGACCTGGAAGATAGGGGAGAAGGGTCCCCCATCCAGAATCTCTTAAATAAGATGGTGAACAGGAAAGGTGAACATCACAAGGACTGGGTTTAAGGACAGGTGGAAGCATCGATTCAGGCAACAAGAGCCACAGGGTGGAGGGGAGGTAGGTTCCACAGCAGCCGGAGAAAAAGCTTTGGGCTAGGAGTCCTGAGCTGAACTGGAAGGAAGGTCTGAACAGGAGGGTGGGCAGGGGGAGGCAATTCCTGAACAGGATGGTCTGCATCATGGTGCTACAGCCACCTGGGTGGGGCATGTGTGGAAGACCCTGGGGGGAAAAGAGGCAAAATTGGCTGGTTGGGGTGCTGGGCCCTTGATGCGGAAGGCACGGGGCACAGGTGGAGGACAGCAAGCCTGGACAGGCAGGGTGCTGGAGGGTCCTCTGACTCCAGTTCCTACTGTCCTCATGCCTGACTTCACTTTGGCCTCACACCTGCTTCCCTGAAGGCATCTTGGCCTGGCTCATGGCTCCAAGTCCTCAAAAGAAAGGAGACCAACATGTATTGAGCGCCTACTCTGTGCCAGGCACTGGGCTTGGATACTTCAGAGGCATTTCCTCACTTAATCCTCACGGAGAAGTATGAAGTGGGGGGTCCTGTTGGTCTCATTTTTGAGGGAGTCAATGAGTCCTTTAGATCATACAGTTAGAAAGAGGTGGAGCTACCCAGGTGTGATGGAACATCTATAATCTCAGCTTTTAGGAGGCTGAGGTGAGAGGATCACTTGAGCCCAGGAGTTCAAGGCCAGCCTGGGAGACATAGCAAGACCCCCATTTCAGAAAAGAAAGAAAAGCAGCTGTAATTGCAGCAGCTCAGGAGGCAGAGGCAGGAGGATCGCGAGTTAAAAACCAGCCCCAGCAAAAAGCAAGGCGCTAGCAACTCAGTGAGCCCCTGTCTCTAAAATGAAATACAAAATAGTCTGGGGATGTGGCTCAGTGATCGAGTGCCCCCGAGTTCAGTCCCTGGTACCTGCTCCCCCCTAAAAAACGAAAAAGAGAAAGAAAAGAAAAAAAGAAGACATGGAGGCAGGTTTCAACAGAGATCTGACTCTAAAGCTGAGTTTTTCCCACCACGGCGCTGAAGAGTTCCAAGTCTGGGCCTTCCTGAGGTTTCTCTGTCACCTTTCTCTCCAAGCCAGTCCCACTTTGGCAAGCAGATCCCCTGACAGCAGACCCCAAGTGTCCCCCTTAAATCCTTGTCATTCCCTCCGGATCTTTCCTCCCTCTGCAGACAGAACCAGGCAAATTTACAGGGAGAAAGAAGAGGAGGGGGAAACACTTCATAAATAAAGACAGAGACATTCATATCAACAGCAAAGCTTCTTCTGGTCAAAGGGGGAAATGGATTTTTAATAGAAAATGGAAGTTATGGGCTTGGCTGTCATGTGACAGACGCCCAGACTTAAACCCATTTAATCTTCTCCGCCGTTTAACATGGAGCACCACCCGACGCTGTGTTTCATAAAACAGGCTCCAAATCGCTAGGAGATTAGAGGTGTAGAAATAGCACTGCAATATTTTTAAACCAGATATCGCCCCCAGGCATTTGGGCTGCCCCCAGGGTCACCGCTGAGACCTAAATATCCATCATATCAACTCACTCGCTGGCCCTCCGCTGTCTGGGCATCGGGATTAGTGTAGTGTAGGCGACGTCCCCGGGCTCCCACCCTACCTGCCCGGATGGGGACGGGGGCGTCTGGCGGCACTGCCAGGAGTTGGCCCATTCAGGCTTCCTCCCGAGTGCACGTCGAATCACCCCCATGTTATCATCTCCAATCATTGTAAATGACAAGTGGAGGGGACTGAAATATTAACACCTCGCCACCTCCACAGGGAGAATGAGTCATTTTGTTCTCTTCCCTTACAATATTTACTCCTCTCATTCACTGGACTCTTCAACCTAGAGTGCCTAACCAGGGCTGGGGATGCTGCAACGCCCCCTCTGAGCTGGGGGAGAGCCTTCGAGGGGCAACCTTGCCCCAGCTCAGCAGTGCAGGGAGAGGGACAGGCGGTAGGTCTTCAGAGGGGCAGGGAGCAAGGGGAGTGGGCAGGACCAAGCAGCAGAAAGCACCATCTCTCATGCAGAAAGGTGAGCTCCCTGAGGACAGTGACCGTATTTGTAACCATTCTCCCCTCTGGGCAGAGCACTTAGCACAGTGGGTGAAAGCCAGGACTCTGGTACCACACTCCCTGGGTTCAAATCCCTACTCTGTCACTTACAAACAATATGCACAACTTGACCAAAATGACCTTGCTTCTCTGTACCTTAGTTTCTCCATCAATAAAAAACAACAAGACAGATAATACCTCAAAGACAGTTTCTGGTGGATATAAATGCCTGGCACCATCCAAAGATTTTTGGCTATTGTTGTGAGCATTATCCTTATATCAGGTATACGGCGGCACTTATGGCATAAATGGGTCCTTATGCAATAAACGTTTATCACTCGCCTAGGATAATAATAATGATAACTCAGACAGTAGTGCTCCAACATTAATATGCACAAGAACCACTTGGACAGCCTTAGATTACGAGATTTCCTGAGTCTGTCAAGCAGGTGCCCTCAGTCCACAGAAAAAGTGGACCTGCTATCCTGGACTTCTAGGTCACCCTTTGTGACAACAGACAGTTCTCATCAGCCTAGCTGACAAGATCTTCCTACCACATTAATTAACTGAATTTGGTGATCAAGTCAATAAAATAATAGTGGTGTGATCAATGACCACAGAGCATTTCAACAGCCACTATGCTGCTGCCCGAAAGGTCTCACCTGGAGTTCTTCTCCCAGGTGTGGGCTGGTGAGGTTTCTTAGACTGACTTGCAAGGTTGATTACTGCACAGCATTTGCACACAAAGGTTTTCATGGGAGATGTGTTATGTGCCTCCACTCTAATTGTTCTCATCTCCCAGTTGGAAAATTTGGGTCCAGGGAGGATCCATTAGTGGTGTCTCAGCCCAAATACCAAATCCACCAAAACCCAACTAAGGATCTGCTAGAATCGAGAAAGCCCCCTGTGATACATCTGCACCGGGGAGACAGTGCGAATCCAGACCCCTGGGAGAAGGTGAGTCGTGCATCAGAGCATTTCCCAGGCAAGCCAAGTTGGGCCTGTCCTTAGATAAGAAGTGACCATGGGTCCAAGTCCTATGCCTTCTGACTATGGCTTCCCCCCAATTAGGCATACCACCTTCACCATCACCATTGCCATGATTTCTTCTGAGCATTTATTCTGTACCAGGCACCATGAGAAGCCCCTCACTTGCATGATTACAACCCTTTAATGTAGATAACTGCTTAAGACTCAATAAAAAGAAAAGCCCATTTTATAGTTAAGAAGACAGGTTTTTCTCTGGTATTGCCAGCTGGTAGGACACAATCAAGTGCCAAACTTGGCCTCCCTCATCCAGGCTGCATTTCTGAACAGCCACACTATGGGCTATACTCAGGCCCCTCGGAGCAAGGAGCACACTGCAGGGGCCGGGGGGTGGGGGTGGGGGTCTGATGCAGGAGGGCTAGTTGGGGTATGACAATTCAAAATTATTTAGGACTATCCCAGGCATTAGATGTTTCATCTTCCCCCTCAACTAAATGCCAGCAGCCCCCTATCCTAGTCATCAAAATGATCCAGCAGCTTCTTCCCCACTTTCAATTCCAATGAGAAACACTGTGGAAGCACCTCCCACCCCGGGCCTATCACAAATAGGGGTGGTTTTTTTTGTTTTTTTTTTTTTTGCTTTTGTTTTTGTTTTTAAGATTCTTAGCACAAACATAGGTCCTATAACCAGCAACCAGAAATCTCTGCCCTCCAACAAAGATGCAGCTAGCCTTCAACCTGCAAGGCCCCTGCGCCATCAGCTCCAGGAGAAGGTATGAGCAACAGCTGACAGTCGGACAGACTCTTTAATCTTCCAGCCCTTTCTAGACAGGCCCTGTCAAAGGAAGGCCTCTTATGGCCAGAAAGTTCTTTCTAGGGAGTCAACTCAGACAGCACAGTTGTCCCTGGAGAATCCTAGATTTAGATTGTTGTTAACACTTGAGGGACTTAAGTGATTATTTTGTCCAATCTCCTCCATTCACAAAGAGGTGGAGTCACTTACCCCAGGGACACAGCGAGCCAGTGCCCAGGTTGAGACCTGAGTGCTGTTACCACTGCTCTGTCCCTTCTGTTCACCTCCCTGTCCAAAAATGAGCCACCCAGAGCACTGTGAAGCACTAAGACCATGTCATGTGAGACAGCATCAGAGAGGCTAGGGATGTTGTGTGCCTACAGAAGGGACCACAGGTGGGAAGGACATCCATCTATAAGTGGCTGAGGGTGGCAAGTGATCCAAAGCTAAAGCCAGGCCCAGAGAGTAGAAGGTACAAAATAATGACAATCTAACTCATTTTAAGCACAGGACCTCGAAAGGGCTGCCTTGTGAGGAAAGAGTTCCCTGGAGCTGGAAGTGCAGGAGTAGAGGAAGGGAACCTAGTGGGGGAGCTGCAGAGGGTGTCCCTGTCCTTCGAGGTGCCTTCCCACCCTGGAAGAGTCTCACTCATGCCAGTCCCCTGGAGCTCCCTCCCGCCCCGGAGCAGGCTCCCCATCCAAAGTAGGATGACCCAGCAGGGTTCTCAAGGATGCCAGCAAGTGCTGTGGCTTTACCTGAGGTCACCCATGGAGGGACCCTGCCCACTTCTTTTCCCACAAAAGACTGTAGATTCCCTGCAGCAGAATCACCCCTAGGGGAGTTAGTCTAAGGACCTGGAAGGGAGAAGCAAGGGGTAAGCTCCTTCCCATTCCCACCAGCACCGGGGCCGCAGGGAATCTGCCGAGCTGGCTGCAGAAAGCCTATTGCCAGCCTGGCTGTGCCTTATCAGCTGTTCCCCATGACGATGAAAAGCAAATCTAGGAAAATTCTCCATATGTGGGGGGGTCCGCAAGGGGAGACAGCCACAAACAGCTGTGAGACCTTCATCATTCCCGTATGATGAGATGACAGTAATTATACCTTACATTTCAGTGGAGCATTTATAAGGCTAAAACTGATTTGCTGTGGTTTTACATGTGTGTGTTTCTATGTCGTTGCCTCATTCAGTGAACAGAGTATTGTCACATGGAATATAACTGTATGCCCCTCCTTCTTCTTGCACACATACAATAACAATCTCCCATGGGACAGCTGGGACAGTGGCTATTTTGCCCATTATACAGATTCAGAAATAGAGGTGCATGAACTATTAGGCAACTTGCCTAACTTAGACAGTCTGAGCCGTCCGTGGAAAATGCTCTTTCCAACACACACACACACACACACACACACACATCTCTTCAGAATCAGTGTAATGAATATGCAACTAGCATTTGAATAACTGTTCTTAATGAACACGGTGACCTTGGAAACTGTCAGTGCAAGCATCATGTGGAGCAAGGGCACAGGGAGGGGGGGCAGGGGTGCTGAATGGAGGGGAGTAGCAGCTGGAGTAGCAAGGGTGGTACCCAAGGCTAATGCTGCTTACACCGCAGCAGCACTGGACAAACATCTGTTCAATAGGGTACACAGGCTGATGTGCCCACAGCCTTCTCACACTTGTAGAACTCACAGACCATATCCAGCCATGGGCAGCTCTTGGCCTCTGGGTCATATGCTGCTGCCCTGTGGCAGACCAGGTCATGGATAAAGTTAGGGACCCCCAAGGTCATGGGCTGTCAAGGGTGTTCTCTATACATAGAGCTACCTGGAAAACAGAGAGACTCATCCCAGCACACAGAGACACATCCAGTGACAATGGGCCCACCCTGTGAGGAGCACTGACATAGGTTTGCATGGTATTAATTCCAGGATTGTTCTTTTTTTTTGGGGGGGTGAAGTTTACTGGAGATTGAACTCAGGGGCAAGGGGCACTCAACCACTGAGCCCCATCCTCAGCCTTTTTTTGTATTTTATTTAGAGACAGGGTCTCACTGAGTTGCTTAGGGCCTCTCTAAGTTGCTGAGGCTGGCTTTGAACTCATGATCCTCCTGCCTCAGCCACCAGAGCCTCTGGGATTACAGAATTGCACCCCTGTGCCTGGGCCCAGGATTGTTCTTGCTCTGATTCTGTCCAACCGTGGTAGAAATGTGCCAACCTTTGTTGGCAGATATGAGACCAGCCTTTGTCTCACCCTCAAATCCAAATCTGGAGCCAACCCTGAGGTCCTCCCCATTTCCACTGTGGCTATGACAAGGGGAAGGGAGAGTACTGGGCTTCTTAGGGACACTCAGTGCCTACATGGCCTCCCCTCCCTCACTGAAGAGGATCTGGGCAGGTCATACAGGTAGGTGATAGAAGGAATGAGAGAACTCCCCTGTACTGGCCTCGTCTTTCTTGTTACAAAGTCCAACCAGCTGGCCTGGCCAAAAAATATGGCTGGTTAACACAACTGCTCAGGGTGGGTGGATCTGCTGATCTTTTTGGGGGTGGGGGGAGAAGGAGGTGGAGCCCATGCAGAAAAAGGAAGAGGTCTAATGTTTATTGGCTACCAACTCTTTTCTGGCTACATTATATGCATTCTCTCCTTTAATCCCACTTCATACTGGGAGAAAGGGAGGCTCAGGGAATCTCCAAGTCACTTGCCTAGGAAATGTAGCAGGACTAAAAGTCTCCTTTTGACTTCAAATTCCCATCATACCAGCAGGTTTCCATCTTCTCTAATTTTTTTTTTTTACACTCCAACATATAAGATGAATAGAAACCCTGGTTGAAAGCATTGGGGGAGGGGGTCCTCAAGGCCTGAGGCCCTGCTCACTGGCCCTTTACCGCTACCTCCACCCATCATCCCCTTAAGTCCCATCCTTACGCCTCCACAGGACATCCTTGGGAGTGGATGCTCTGTGAGTTCTGATGGACCAGGGCCTTCATGGATCAGCAGAAGTGCAGAAAACACTCTAGAAGTCCTTAGAGCTGTACCTGTGAGGGTGGGACTGGCCCAGGGCCTGAGAAATACAGATAAGACCATCCCGAGGCCACGCTCCCACCGCAGGCATCCCACTTCCCTGGAGTGCCTGCCCTTTGAGCATCACTCCCAACTCTGCACACCCTTGCCCAGTTACCACAGTGCCTGTCTTCCCACTGCCCCTGCCAGAACCACCCCACATGCCCCAGCTGCCCTAATGATAGTGGAATGAGAAGCAGGGCTCTTCCTCAATCTCCTGAGGGCCATGACCCCTCCCAAGGTGAATATTGAAAAACTGGAGAGTGAAAGAGCATCTCATCTCACATCATACTTCCATCCCTCCCGCCAACATGTCTCCACCTCCTGACTGTAACGCTAGCACCCAGCTCTCTGCATCCTGGGTGTATGCTCACCAGAAGACTAATGTTGGCCTTGGATTCCCGTAAGTGGAATCATGCAGAACAAAAAGAACAACCATACACCAAGTTTGCTCTGCCTTAAGGTGTCTCTGCCCGTGGCCACCCATCTTACCCCAATGACCACAGGGCCACTGTCTGTACCTGGGCATGAGAGGTGGCATTGCAGGAAAGTGAACTAAGTGCTGAGCCTTTCCCTGTAGGCCTAAAACTCAGAAGCCAGATAGAAGCACTACCAAAGATACCAGTCCTTCTCCCACACCTGCCTACCCCAGTTCCTTGCAAGGAGAAAGCCACTGCCTAGATGCTACTGTTGCTGAGATCAGGATGCCCCTCACAGAAGGCTAGGCTCTTGGCCTACCTAGGTGAGCATGCAAACCACTATGCAAATTATATGCAAATCGAGAGTCTGCCCTTGGGTTCCTAACACCTGCCATCTCTTTTGCCTATGGTTCACCCTCTTCAGTCACATGAGTACTGGCTAGAATCTACCAAACTAGAGGCTAAGAAAACACTCAGGGAACTGGGGGGCGGGGGGGGTGTCCTTCTTGCAACTACTTTGAACATCCCAAGAAAAACCTCATCCAAGATCACGAGAGAAGAGAGAATCTCTCAGCCTGGATCCTATTGCCCTGATAAAAAGCTATCTGAACATCCACCTTCCCCTCTCCTTATCCATAAATAAAATTATCCTTCACCAGCCAGAGCAGGGAACCAAGCAAGTCACAGGATGGATTTCCTAAATAAGGTAAGGGGAGCTTGAGGTCTGCACCCCTCTGTCGAAGGCTCCCAGCCTATCAGATGCTCTGAGTAGAACCTTCCCTTGTGCCTGGGTTCTCCCAGGCTGTCTGCTTCTTTAGCAAGCCGTCACTGGGCCAAACCTCCTGTTCATGTGCCCACCTCCACCCTGATGCTAAGAAAACTGAGCCTCTCCAGCCAGTCCTCCACATCTGCTCAACTTCAGTACTGCCTTTGGGTCAACTGCTTACTTGCTTTTTGTTTCTAATTGAGCTCATCATTCTGCTGCAGAAATATATTAAAGGCAGCTGGCTTTGATGCCCAGAAAAAAATGATCAGCATCAGAAAGGTTTGTCGGGCATGATGGCAATTCCATTCTTCTTCATGTTATTCTAGCAGCCAAGCCCCTCTGCCAACCCACCCCTGGCGGACATTCACTGGTCCTTCGCCTGCCTCCCCTAAGTTGTGTTTGCCACTTCGGGTTTTTAAAAACACATTCTCCCAATCCCCCCCCCCCTTTAATTAGAGACTGAACAGAATGTTAGAGATTTTCTTAATGGCTTGACAAAGGCTTTTAATTTGGTCTTCTCCAGAGAGAAGAACCATGAGTCCCCATCCGAGAGGTTGGGGTGGGAAATGAAAAAATCAATGCAACCCATTATTTTGGCTTTTAGAAAACAGGAATTTTAGTGCCGGGGAAGCTTGTTCTTTCACACAGTAAAAATGCAAATGCAGGCAACACAGATGCTGGCACGCTGGATGTAACAACGGAGAGAGCCTCGCTGGGGTTCATCTGGCTGCCCAAACCTGGGTTTGTTTTGGCAATAATAAGGCAGTTATTGGAGACTCGATAACCGATTATTAAAAAAAAAAAACAAAATAAAAAAACACCTTCCTGGTTTAGTTCTGGGAAATCAGACTGAGCTCAGGCTTCATTTACAAAAAAAAAAAAAGGTATTTTGAGAGGAATGGAAATAACAGAAGCTTAAAACACATTCAATAACTGCTTAATTCCATCCAGAGGACGCTCCATCTCATCCTGTTTTCTTCTCTCTCTCTCTCCCTGCCTCCTCCCTCTCCTCACAGATGGACGTACAAATTATTGCAAGAGGATATTGTTTTCTGTAACAGGCTCGAACATTCACATTTACATTTTCCTTGGTGCCGCGGGGGGTGACTGGCAACGGGAGAGAAAATACACCAAACCCCATCTTCCTTGCTTTCCCCACATCACATATTCCCAAGCCTCCTCTACCACCCACCTACCATGCCAGCCCATGCGGAACAGGCCCTGGGGACCAGCCTGGCACCTAAGACCCAATTAAGGCACCAAGAAAAAGAAAGGCCTGTCTGGCGAGGTGCCCTGGCACCCAACACAGACGCTGGAGCCTCTGAATCTCAGGGGCACCAGGGTTCTCCAGACCCAAAGGCCACCCAGGGCCACCTGCCTTCCCACATGCCCACCTCCAGTGGCAACTTCCTTCTCTAGTGCAAAAGGATTCTGCCCCATGGCTGGCTGTCCTGTGGCCTTCTGGGCCTTTCTCCACCCCCACCTCTATCCGTTCCATCCCTATCAAATAACTTGAGCTTTATTTATTAATGATGGGCTGCGGGATGGAGGACAGCACCCTTCAGGTATTTGTTGAACGAAGGGACTCTACTGCTGAGGAACCGCTGTTCTGGAAGAAGTGGGGGTGGGGATTGGGGGCAAGATTGTGGCAACAGCTCTGGCTTGTGCTTTCTCCCTGACAAAATGGGAAAGGGGGAGGGGTAGGGAGAGAGCTATGGAGAGAGAAAGCCGCTCCTCACCTTATGTATTTTTAATATTAATGTAATTAAAGCTGTGAGCCGAACCAGCCTGTGGGGGCGGAGGGAGGCAGGAAGAGCCTGAGGAGAGGGAAACNGAGGGGCCTGAACAGAAGGCAGTTTCTTGCTCTGCTAAGGTGGGATGAAGGGGTGAGATGTGGGGGGCAAGGGGTTAAATAACCTAGAGCAGCCTTGGTGTGCTATCCAGTAACCCCCATTAGGTCTGAGAAACTCCACTACTTCATCCACCATCAGAGGCTACCCACTGCCCCACGCAATTGGGATCTCCCTGCAAACCCCAGCAGTCTTTACCATAAGGCTGGCTTTGACCCTGCGGTATCTACAATTACGGGTTAGCCTCCTCCCCCAACCCCCTAGACATTGCAGTTGGCTCTGGCATGTTGCAGACTCCACTGGGGTTTCAGCAGAGAAGGACCTGTCCCCTCCCAGGGTGCTAACCCTCTGCTAGATTGCCCTTCCCCATTGCATAGGGGTCAAGAGTTGCCTCTGGGCCGGGACGACCGCCAGGGCAAAGGGGGCGGGGGCAGAAGCCGCCCCCAGGGCGCGAAGGAGAAAAGTTAGAGGGTTGAACAGGTAAAGATGAGCTTCTCCGAGCGTGTGTGCTCTGTAGCGCAAGGGCGCCGAGTTCGGCCGCCTCATCTCCCGCCATCTGCGCGCCTGGGGCACGTCCTCTGTTGTAGCCTGGAAGCCGGACCGCCAGTGCTGGCCAGGTCCGGACTCGGTGCCCAGGTGGCTTGGGTTGGTAATGTCTGCCTCTTGCCAACTCCTCAGTCCCGCTACCTCGCGGATCAGGTATGCAGCGCCCCAGGAGCAGGTCTGGACAAGCCGGACACCTGGACTCACCCCTAGCAACCCTTTCTCTCCGGGGAGAGGACACGCCCCCCAGCCCGGACACTTGTCCCCAGGTCCAGCAGGCCAGGAGCTGCCGAAGAGGAGAATCTGGCACCTAGGGGTGCGTTGCCTGAGGTGGCCACGGCGGCAGCGCCGCGAAGCCAGGGCTAGCGCCTGGGGCAAGGGGGTCTGGGGGAGGGTTAGGGCAGGGCGACCCCTGGGCTTGGAGAACAAACTTGCTGTCCAAGGGACCCCAGCTCTCGGGACCCCCAGTTATCACCACGTTGCATACAGCTAAAGCGCGGATAAGCGCCACGCGCTGCGCCCGCATTCGCGCCANGCTCTCCCCGCCCCCCCGCGGCACCCCGGGTAGTGAGCGCCTCGAGAGCCCGGAGCCCAGACGGCCCCCATCCCACAAGCCCAGGGGCGGGGGAGTGAGGGCCAGGACCAGATGGCTTCCAACCGGTCTCCACTGTTAGAGAGGCAAGGGGTCCCTGTCACCCACCGGCTCTGAGCCTGTGGTCGCACAGAAGCATGTGTCATACATGTGCCAAGAGCCCACCATGGGCGGGCCAAGGACGCCCCATTTCTCCTGGCCAGTCACATGGCGTCAATGCTTCTAGCCCCCTTTGGACTCAGTTTATCCCTTGGATAGGGGAGCATGACTGCTCAGGGTAAAATCTAGAGTCTTTGGAACCTCTAGGTGCAACTCCCCTCCCCAAAGCTCAAAGCCACATGCCCTTCCAACCTTGGTTACTTCTGCAAGTCCGCCTCCTGGAGAGACTCTGCTCAGTCAAGCCCCGCCCCAACGCTCTGTCCAAATTTGCCTCAGTACTTGGCAC
Organism: Marmota marmota marmota; assembly: GCF_001458135.2. Classification (NCBI taxonomy): domain Eukaryota; kingdom Metazoa; phylum Chordata; class Mammalia; order Rodentia; family Sciuridae; genus Marmota; species Marmota marmota. Next base: position 6,265,391 of record NW_026000242.1, on the reverse strand, counting down.
ACTACGACTATTTAAACAATCGTTTGCAATAACAGCTTAACGTCTGCTCTGCTTGTGCATTTTCCTCTGTTATCTTCACCTGCCCACTCCTCCATAGCTTTCTCACCCTGCAGAAATTGGCTTATTCCTTGCATTGATCTGCATAAAGTTGGCATGGGATAGGAAGGACTTGAGTGAGGACACCTTTCAGTTACCCACGAATACTCAATATCTGCTGTGTGCAGGCACTGGGTTAGGCACTGGGAACACAGGAACTGAGAGTTGGGGTTGGCAGAGTAAAAGGTTGATGTTGAAAAGCCTTCTTTTGTCTTAACCCCAAAGGTCTGATCTGGATCCAGAAAAGGAGTTCAAGTAGCCCTGAACATGGTCTATATGCCAAGACAGGACTGCACCTGCTGCCATGTCAGGCAGGTCACCCTGAATTGTCCCTACCACTTGGCTCTACCTGGACATGCTTTTGACCCTGTTCTCTGAGGGAAGGAGTGGGAAGAATAGAAGGAGGTAGAGGCTGCTGTTCTGTTCCTTTTGACAGAAGAAGAGAATTTACTCCCCCCAAATTTCCTAAATTCAGGCAGGAGAACAAGGATTGTTCATTCCCAGGTTTTGCCAAAATACTTCTAGACATTTGAACTAAATTTTTGAAAAGTGTGCACATATATGTATATATACACATATACTCACCCACATACACACACACACACACACACACACACACACACACACACAAATAGCTTATAAAATTTACCACTTAGCCATTTTTCAGTGTATCTTCAGTGGTACTACGTGTATCCCCAACATTGCCCGGCCAATATCACTTGCCATTTCCAGACAGAAACTATACTCATGAAAGAGTAACTCCAGCTTCCCACCTCCCTGAGTCGCTGGAAACCATCATCTATTCCCTGCCTCTGTGAATTTGCCTGTTCTGTTCTAGTACCTAATAATAAATGGAATCATACACTGGCTTATTTCAGTTGGCATATTGTTTTCAAGGTTTATCCATGTTCTAGCATGTGTCAGAATTCCATTCCTTTTTATGGTTGAATAATATTCTATTGTGTATGTATACCGCATTTGTTTAGCCATTCATCCATCAAATGAACACTTGGGTTGCTTCCACCTTTTGGCTATTGTGAATAATGCCGCTATGAACATGAATATATAAATATTTCTCCGGTCCCTGCTTTCAATTATTTGGGGTATGCACCCAGAAGTGCAATTGTTGGATCATATGAGAATTTTATGTTTAACTTTTTGAGGAACTACCAGGCACATTGACTTTTTTAATATAGCATTTTAAGAGCTTAAGGGGCTCTCACCTGCAATCGCTCTGTGTAAGTCACAATATCCTTTGAAGCTTTATTAGCCCCTTTTAAACAGGTAAGAAAATGGAGGCATCGCTCATTCAAGCACGAGTTTGTATCAAAAGTGAGACTTAAACCTATGTCTCCCGACTCCAGAGTAGAGATGCCTACTCCACAAGGTGGGGCCTATCCGGCAGCTCGGCTCCATGATGCCAAATCACCACTTTGAAAGGAATGCTTTTCACTAGGTCACTTATCATTTATCAACACAGTCATAAAACAGAGACAAAGGGGCCTGTACCAGTTGTTTGAGATGACTCAGCCCAATCCTCTGCTTTACAGATGAGGACACTGAGTCCCAAAGTAAGACATCATCGACCTACCTGAAGTCATGCAAGGGGAGGCAGAGCCCCTCATCTCTCATTTTCTGACTCTGCCCCTTTCCTTTGCCACCTTAGCCTGCTGCCCCATGCCCCTTCCTTTCCAAAGGAGATGGTCATTGAGAGGAATCCAGTTATTTAAAACTAAGCCTATTGACCCAGAGCACCTGGTCATGCCATGCCTAAAATAAACCGCTAAATCAGACAGGATGAAAGGGCTGCTGTCTACTGGGAAGGGAGGGGCCTGAGAGAGCCCGGGGGTATCAGTCCAGCTGCTCTGGCTCTGGGCGCTCACAACAGAGGTGGAGAGGGTGACTCTCTTTTCTCCAGTCACCTGAAGTACCTCCTATAACCTAAATGTCCCTTTATGCTGGTTACAGTCCACCTGTGTGTTGCCTGAAGGATGAGATCATTCACTGTGTCAGTGACGACAGTCTGGCTGTCCCCTGAGGAGGAGGCAAGTATTTTGAAGGAGAGGGGAAGACAGGTGAAAGGGCAGACTCAGTGCCTTCTACAGCAAAAGGAATCTTCATAGCACTGTGGTCAAGAGCATGGCCCTGGAATGGGAGCTGAGTTCTCACACCAACTGTGTCACTTACGATCAGTTTACCTTGGGAAATTTAGGTGTGCCAAGCCATGTTTCCCTCACCTGTAAAGCTGGGACAGCCCCAGCATCTGCCGCAGAAAAGTGAGGATCACACAGGACAAGCCCAGTGGCCGGCACACCTCGTGAGCACAGGTAAATATCACAGATGTTACTGGCTTTTCTCCCAAGGACCTTGACATGTGTGAGCCGCAGGGAGGGGACAGCTCTTCTGGGGGCATGTTGGGATGTCATCCTGTACTCCAGGCTGTGGCAAAACCAGAGCCAAGGAGTTGGGGATCCAGACAAGAGGCTGCAGGAACACGCAAGGTGCTCTTGGAGGCTGGAAGAGGAGGAAATGATCCACACGGGAAGGGCCTGGTAGCAGATGAGCCTTATGTTTTTTTGTATTTTCCATTTCCTAGATTTGGCTCCTCCTTAATATTTAGGAAAATTTTGAAAATGACAGCTGGGCTCAGATGTGTTCGGAAGTCTCTTCTTGTCCCCCAGGTACAGGGAGAGGAAGGGGTGCCAGCTAGTATCCCTGGCAGGGAAGTCAAGGGAGAAAGTGAAACTCAGGAGAGCAGGGCGGCTGTCTCCGCCCAGCCCTGACGTCTCTTCCACAGCTGACACTTCACAAGAGCTGTGTTTTATTTTGATCAAAGGGACAGTTCCTTCACAATCCCAAATTGGATGGAAACCCTCACACCCACACACAAATATATGCACACCAGAGTGAGAACAAACACAGCCGCCCAGGCAAACGTTCCGGTGTACAGGTAAAAACAAACACTTAATGGCAGGCACACCTGCGCTTAAATGCGATTTGAATACAATCCAAAAATTCTGCATCGGCCTATGCGTATGCCCTGATTTTTTTTTTTCCTTTAAAGCCTCAAATTTGTGGAATTCATTTCTAGGAGGGACACGCCATCCATTTAAAAGGAGTGATTGGTTTTGTGGCATCAGAACGCCGGATGATGGTCGGGCTTGTTTCTTTTTTTCTTTTTTTTTCTGCTTTTGTTTTGTTTTTCGCCAATGCCAGTTGAAGCAGCTACTCGAAGGCCCTGGGAGTTGCGCCCTCTCCAATTCAGGTTAATCACGGATATTTAGGGGGTATTATTTTGCCATGTTACATTAAGACGAGAGCCGTCATGAGAAACAACAGATGTTTTTATTGTTTAACTCAAACAATGAGCTTATATATTTTGGATACTTTTCTTCAAAAAACAAAGGCATGTAACAATTTTAACAAAGTCTTCATATGTGCTTTGAAATTTCTTGACAATTTTCGGTATAAATACGGTTTTCTTTTATTTTCTTTTTCTTTTTTCAGTACTGGGGATTGAGCCCAGGGGCACTTTACCACTGAGCTACATCCCCAGCCCTTTTTAATTTTAATTTTATTTTTATATGGTTATTTAGTTGCTTATATTCTGTCTTCTCCCATTAAAATGCATGTGACATTAAAGCAGATATTTTCTGTTCACTGTTAAAACTCTAGCACCTAGAACGTGCCCAATAGGTAATGGTACTTCATTAAATTAACAAATTTAATGAAGTTAAATTTAATGAAGTTAATTTTTACAAGTCTGTAAAGGTAACACAACATTAATTTTTTATTTTGAAACTGGGTGTTGCTAAATTGTTGAGATTCTCACTAATTTGCTAAGGCTGACCTTGAATTTGTGGTCCTCCTACTTCTAAATATGGTTTTCATAAAAGGAATCAATACTAACCCAGTTGATCTTAAAAACTTGACATTTGGGGTTATAGAGCTAATTTGAGATTGACCTTCTTTGTATTTATTCATTGATGGATTGGGGAAGATCAAAACCCACAGATTTCCCTGATTTCTTTGCTTTTCGTAATTAATTTTAACTCTATAGAAAGAGTCTGGACTATGAATCCAAAATCCTACAACTAGTGTCCTTTGTCATTGTGGCCAGTTGTGTGATCTTAGACAAGTAACTGTAACTTTCTGAACCTCAGTTTCCTCACCAATGAAGTGAGAGGGTTGGGGTCGAATGAGCACAAAATTCCCTTCCTAAAGGATGAGGTGGACACAAATACACACACATCTGGGGCCTAGACACACACCTGAGTGTCTGTGCCCATCCCTGGAGGGGATGCACTAATGCAGTCAAAGAAACAGTTACAAATTTGCAAGCACGAGTTCTCAGAAATAATCAAGCACACACACAAATTCACACAAGCAATTTCTGCCTCAAATGCATACACATACACTAAAATTCTTCCGTCTTCTTGAGATGGGATGAACCATGGCAGTTTATAGGCTCTGATGCCTATATTAGCAAGGTAGTGCGTGTCATTCAATTACCTGGGTGCTCCTCAAACCAAAATCCAATCAACTAGCTCAGAAGATGGCTAGGTACATTGTGCCACTGACCCTTTCAATGTCTTGAACCTCAACGTCAGGGTTCTAAGCTCACCGGAGCCAAAAGCCCCAAGGTTCCTCTCTCAGATGGGGTCTCTGAATCTCCCTGCTCTCTTTGGCCTCCTGTCTCAGCAGCGATCCCAGGAAGGCTGGCCCCAGGCTGCAGAAGCCCCGAGGAGGCCGGAGTCCCCTGAATAACCGTGGCCTCTCCCCACTGTTGCCCCTCAGCTGACAACATTGAAGCTGGCTGAGAAAACAACCCCGTGGAGTTCTGTGAAGTCCCAATAGAGAGAGGGGAAGAGGAAAGGAGGGGAGGGGAGGGGAGAGGACAGAAGAAAGGAAAATCTAGTGAATGGAGTCATTTCACTGGCTTCCCACGTTGTCCTGGGGGTGTCTGACTCATGAAATGCTCATGAATGTCTTCATCTTGCTTTATTTAAGTACCTTCTATCCTGAAAACTCTCTGTGCTTTCTTCTCAGGCCTCTTTTCTCAAATCCCCAGCGTCCCCTTCTCCACTTGTTCAAGGTTTCTCCTTTGGCAAGGCCTGGTCAGGCAGCCCCTGTTCCTGCCAGCCCTCCTCTGGACTCTGACTGCCCTGATGCCCGCATGGCCTGTGGCTCTCATCTCAGGAAGAATTGCAGTGTGTGGAGCCAGAAGCTGGTCTGCGTAAAGTTGGCAGTGGAAGTGACATTTAAAAAGTTAGTTAATGCAAATATTATGTTACCTTCGATATTTTGTGGCAATTGTGGTGTCTGTTCGTTTTTTCACAATTTGTAATTTGTTAGAATTTTTTATCATTCTATATTAATGATTACCCTTGTATCAGAATTTGTATCTGTAAGTCTGTTCTGTTTTCCTCAAAGGGTCCCCCCTAAAACAGCCCAGGCTTCGGGCTCTACGTGGGAACTTTCCTTAGGTCACACTGTGGTATAGAGCTGCTCCAGGACCAGGTGCTTGGGTCCTGGCCAGGGTTCCCTCCCCACCTTCGAGGGCTTCAGAGTGTATGTAAACAATGAACTTGTCCATTGCTGCGCACACAGGAGGTGCTTAAAAGTACCATACTCTCTAGAAGAGATCTTCCTCCATAGTGAAAAGGAAACCAAGGCCCCATTTCACCAGGGCTTCACCTGTGAGTCCACACGCTGGAGGGTCTCAGGATGGAAGGCAATTTAGCGCTGCCCTAATCCCCTCACAGTGTCTCTGCAGATGACACCCTCCTGTTGCTATGACAGGACACCAGCATAGAGGACTGAGGCCCTTCAAAATCCAAGAGTCGCTTGGAGACACCAATACGTCCCTCCAGCCACTCTGAGCAGGTAGAAGGTGCAGCCCAGAAATCCCACCAGCTGGAGGTCAAAGTCACAGAGCCAGGGTGCTGTAGTGATTGGTGGTGTACAGTTTGGGACAGTGAAAGTGAATTTAGGGGTCACCTTACCTGACCCATCTCTCCCCTTGGTCTCTCTCTATACAGCCCAGATAGATACCAGGTCAGTCTCCAGCTAAATGCCTTCAGGAACAAGGGGCCCCCTCCCACTCAGAAATTGATCTAATTCTTTATTTATGTCCAGGGACATGCTATTTTCTTCATTGGATCCAGATCTGCCTCAGCCCTCTGGAGTGCCTGGGCGCGCCCAAGTTCTGCCAGGTGATAGCTTTGCACACAGTGGAGAACAGCGACCACAGGGCACCCCAAGCCTTCATTTTGCTGGGCTAATTTTTGCATTTTGTTAGCTTCTCCTTTTCTGACCCTTTGCTGTGCGGCTTTCCCCTTTCCTTACACTTAACTTTAACAACATCTCTTAAAACAAAACGGGCCCAACCCTACAGAGGAGGTCTGAGCAGCTGGAGTACAGGAACTGCCCCCCATCGGGATCTGACCTGCTTTTACTGTTGCCCAAGAATCTCTCATTTTGGGGGCGAAGCAGTGGCTGACATGCCAATGAAGCAGGGCCCCTCTCTCATGAGCTGCCGCTCAACGGGCCTCTGCAGGCCTGTGATCGTCATGTGGGTTATTCAGGAGAGAAACGTGAGGATGTGCATCATTTGCTGAGCGTTGGGAGAGGAAGTGTTACCCAGATCAGGTGGCGCCCCCCACACACATGGGAGGAGAGTGTGGGTGACGTCTGAAGTCCAAGCTCAGCCCCAGTGGAGTGAGAGAACTCAGCAAAGAGGAGCAAGAAGGCCCAAACTCGGGCCACAGTGGCATTGAATGCCAAGTATCTGTAGCAAAGTTGCCCTTATTTTTAACAAATCCATCTGAAAGTGCAACAAGATCTTAGAAGGATGGCATTCACAAGTGTTTCGTGAGAAACTAGTAGGTGATAGGCCAAAACTAATTTATGATCAAGGAGGTTTGGAAAACCCTGGAATAACTGAAGGTAAGTAGCTTTCTTTTACCAAAGGATCCCTCAGAGCCTTTAGCACGCTGGTGGGTGACACGTCTCCCAGTGGGGGGTGCAGTGTGAGATTTTGAGGATGATCCATTTTCCACTTGTCCTAGTCTGAAAGATCTGTCCTATTGCTGTTTCTGCCCCCCTTGACCCTCTGAGTTCACTCACTCCTTTAGCAGTTGGTGCTCCCATCCCTCATGCAAGGAGCTCACAGATCCCGGGAAGGTCTGCCATGGAGCTCTGGCCCGGCCCGCCCTGCAGTAGGGACAGGAAGATGCTTAGGGGAGAGGCTCAAGAGCCCCGTCCAAAGGTCAGAGCTGGAGGGAAGCCGAGGGCACCTCCTTGGAGCACCTGGAGCCACAGGAGGCAAGGTGGCCAGCTGGCAGCTGAAGGGCACGGCAGGTCACACAGCCCAAGAGTGGCCGAGGCTGTGCTTAGGTTCAGGGCTCCTAACCACCTTGCCCATGCTCTGTCTGGCCATGCTCCAGAGTTTATGTGCCAGCTCTGAGCTCAACCTCTTGTCCACCTGCTGTGCCCGCCCTGCTCACCCCTCCATGCTCAGCAGCCAGCGGGGCGTCAGGGAGGTGTTTGTGGAGTGAAGCTGTGACGGCACGGTGGGGTCAGATGGCTTTTACAGTCTCATCTAGGGCTGAGGCTTGCTGTGGAGTTTGAGCGAGCTGCTAAAACTCAGAGAAAAACCAAGGCAGGATGTAAGCTGGGCTTGTGTGATGGGGAAGGCCCAGAATCAGCAGAGCAGTGGAGGAAAGGACACAGCTGGCCCGGGGAGGGCCCCTCCCAGGGGGTTTCAGGAAAGCCTGGCTGAGTCGTGTCTCCCGTGGGAGATACCCTCACGCAAGGACATGTGGTGCTTCAGGGCTGTCTTCAAGGACTCACCCGTCAGATCCTGGAGCTCACCTGAATCAACCAATGGTTTGTCTGCATTGGCCGAAGTTGCTTTTTCTTTAGGCAAATTTTAACCACAGCTATGGATGCCTAACAATAAGGATGGTCATCACTGAGCACTTGCTGTGGCCCACACCGTGCTAACTGTACCTCCATAATCTCGGTTAATCCTCAAAACAACCCTATAAAACCAGTCTGATTATCATCAGTCCCATTTTGCAATTAATGAAACTGAGGCACAGAGATATCAATTAACATGCCTAACTCACACAGCTAGTGAGTGTCAGATACCCAAGCTTCCAGCCCGGTGGACTGAATTCAGTGTCTTTGTTTTTGCATGGCTATTGGTGGTAGTGGTAGTGTGTCCACTGTCACCTTTCCAAAGACTGAACATGGAAAAGTTCAAATGTAAACAAAAGTTGGGAGAACTGCCCAGAGAAGAACCTCTACACCCCCATTTCCCAGCGGCGATGGCTGTTGACTTGAGGTCAGTCTGTAGCCTCCCACCTCCCCCTCCCATCACCGTGGATTTTTAAAAAAATAAATACCATATATTATATAATTCCATCCATAGATCTTTTAGTGTGTATCTCTAAAATATAAGGCTGAATCCTCACTCTCAACAACAATTTATACCCTCCTGACTGAGAAGTACCCTGGACAGGTTACCCGCGTGGTCCTGCAAAAGATGGAAAAAAGGCTAGCCACTGGCCCAAACAGCTGAGCCTGGGAACACAGAGGCAACTGGCTCACGGGGCCACCTGTCCCCAGGCGTCACCTCACAGCCTAGCCAAATGACCTCTCTGAGCCTTCTTGGAATAGCTTCATGTGACTCGAAGCCCCTGCCATCAGTCTGGATTCTCTAGAGATGGGGGACAACTGGTGGGGGTGGTCTTCTGCGTGGTGGGGTTGTTGCCATGAGGACGCGCCTTCTGAGGCCAGTCTGTCCTGGATTCCCTGCCTGGCCACGCCCCGAATCGCAGTTCCTGCTTCAGGAAGATTTAGTATCTCATTTGCATTCTCGTCCAGTCTGAGAGCAAGAAGTACAGAGGAGATGGAGACAAAGCACTGGAATCAGAGATTCACTGTGCCTCTCTTAATATAGGACGATTGTATCGCCTTTCTCATCTGCAGAAGTGGGAACATACACCTATGTCCCAACCAGCTTGTGAATGTCCGAGGAGATGGGCAAGTTTTATTAAATTGTTGGGCTAGAAGAGGGCGCAGTACCGCAATGGCCAGCAGGTGTCGCCCAAAGACTGAGTATCAGAAACCTCTGGGCCAGGAGCGGGCTACTCCTTGGAGATTATCTTCTAATATTAAATCCAGGTGGACTTGGAAGAAACAGAAAAACAAAACAACAAAACAAAAAAACCACAGCCTATAGTGTTTCTCCTTAGAAAAGTTGGGCCGTGTCAGCCTAAACACGGAGGTAAAAGTGGAGTTGTACAGCCTTCCGAGCATGCATACCTGAAGACACCCCGGCAAGATGGTCAGTCTGGCTTCATCTATGGCTTCTCACCTCCCCCCTCATCACCATGGATTTTTTTTTAAAGAAAATACCATGTATTATATAATTCCATCCATAATCTAAAAGATAAGGCTGAACCCTCATTCTCAACCACAATACTTTATGCCCCTCTAAGAAGTACCCTGGGCCAGGGGGACCCCGTCCTACCCCCACACACCCCGTTTTACAGATGAGGACATTGAGGCTTTGGAAAGCAAGTGACTTGCTAAATTCGCAGTCACTGCAGGACGGAGCTGGGACTCCAGTCAACTCTGATTCCATATTCTGGACTGGTGCTGAGACGCACCCCTCCAGGCCAGACCTTGGGGAGGAACTCAAGACTGCAGCTGTCCTTGCTCTTCGGGGAAAGCAGAAAAGGCACAGGTGCACAGAAGGCCTGGCCTGTGACATGCTGTCTTCTGCAAACAACACTCTCTGGGTCTCAGATTCTGCTGTTCATTGATGAGGTTGAACTAGATCAACGGCTCTCGAAACCAACTGCACACACACAAGCACACACACAGGAGCTCAGAGCAGAGGGGAGCCAGCCTTCCCAGGCTGCAGAGTTAGGGGCCCATATTTTACATTTCCCAGGTATTTGGATGCGAGCAGCTTCACATAGTCTTGGGCCCTGGGACCCCCGTGCATTTGCACTAGAGGCTCCTCTATGGATTTTGAGTCTGTAGTTTCACAAACAATTTCACCTCATCTTGTGGGAACACCCAACACAGCTGGCACATATTCTATATGCAAATGTTCGATTAAAATTTGTAGAATGAATGACTAAAAAACATGCCAACCCAGGGAAAACTAGCCTTCACCTCTCAATGAAATCACTCTACCTTTAAGTAGCACTTTCTGGTTTGCACATCTCATTTACACACTCGATCTCAGTCAAGTTCCCAATGATGGCTGTTATCATCCCCATCTTACAGATGAGCAAACTGAACCTCAGAGACCCAGTGCTGCCCAGCTGGATGGAGAGCAGCACCTCACACCCTGTCTGCGACCCCCATACACTGTTCCTGCTTCATGTTGGTTTCATCGAGAGATCTAAAAAGAGGAAAATGTGGGATCTAGAAGAAAACAAGTCTTCCAGAACTATCTGGCAGTGCCTTGGATTTGGGAGAGGTGATTTTATGAGTTTGTCCAAAGATTAGGATCAGGGGGAGTCTGCCTTGTTTGGTGAAGGGCTCCATACAGAGATCCAGGGTGGGGTGGACAGGTCCCCCACAGGTAGCCCAGAACCCCCGTCACACCTATCCTCCCCAGAAGAGCAGTTTGGGAGGGGCTGGAGCAAGCCTCCCCCAGCTCTCCCTGGTCCCTCGGGGTGGCTCTGCTCTCCGTAGAGTGTCTGGCCACCTTGGACCTGCCGGTGCGTCTCTGCAGCCCTGTGCTACAGCCCTGTGCTACAGCCCTGTGCTACAGCCCTGTGCTACAGCCCTGTGCTACAGCCCTGTGCTGGGAATCTGGTTGCAGCCTCCCCTAGTGCCCCAGGGTGGGTGGCGGAGCTGCAGGTGGCTGCACAGCACCACGCGGGGGGCCACGTGGGGATCTCAGCCACGCAGCCCCGCCCTCCACCCCAAGTTGGGTCTCAGCGGCAAGGCTGGAATCTGGGCTCACTTCCTGCCCCAGTCTGTGTCTAGTAGGCCTCGGCTGGAAGGGACACACAGTATCCTCCAGTCTGGGTCCCTTGTTCTCCACTGAGGGGGCCCAGACCCAAGGAGGGGCCCAGGAGGGGACGGTGGGCCGGACCATGACCCACCCTCTGAGTCTATGTGGTGGCTTAAATGGGGCTGAGGAGTGTGGGGGGGCTGGGACCTGTGGTTGCACCAGTCTCTCCCCAGCGACTGGACAGATGAAGGTGGACTTAGGGGCCTTACCTCTTTGCCCTCCCTGAACACTATGTCCTGAGAAGAAAGTGCTGGACAGAATTTCCCCAAACATAAAAACATTGAGAAGAAGGGGCTTCGGTGCTTGGCAGGGTCCAGGAAAGCTAGTGTCACTGAGAATCAGCACCGTGGAGTCCCAGAGACAACGCTCCTAACTGTACTGCCCACCGGGGGCTGGCATCCAGCAAGGAACCTCCACAAGTTAGAGATTATTTCTCCATTGGGGAAACTGAGGCACAGGGGCCTTTGCCCATCACTGTATAGTGGACTGGGGTCCAGGTCTGCCGATTCCCAAGGCTGTGGTCACATCGGTTTTGCCAAAAAGATGAAATGGTGGCTGTCACCAGGACAGATCTCAAGGATCCTCCACCTCAGGTAAGCACACACACCCACTGCCAACTCTACCCAACAGTTCTCCTGGGTCCCAGTACAGTGGCTAACCACCCATCATTCATTCATTCCTGCAGCCTGTCAATAGCAGGTTCATGCAACATGCTTTTATTGAGCATATGCTATGTGCCCCCTGGGGATTGATGGGTGAACCATCAGATGCAATCCCAACCTTCATGTAGCTTGTAGGCAGTGGGGCTCAGGCACAAAGGGATGGTCAGAGCGGGGAGATGGGGGATCCCTGGTAGGTCCCCAGGATGCTGGGGAGGGGTTTCAGGAAGGGTCCTAGAGCAGTCAGCCTCAGCCTGGCCCTCCCACTCCTGCCCCTGGGAGGCTGTCTAGGGCCTCAGGCCTCTCCTGATTGACTTTATGAACCTGTGGAGACCATTTGGTCTGCAGACACAAGACCTGAAATACTATTTGCTGTAGAGAGAGGACACTGAGTTCCATCGGGCGGCGCTGGGCTCACATTCAGTTACTGATTGATCCGCGTTGCAGGAAACCAGGACCAGAGAAGGCAACGTGCCCCTGGCCGCCTGCTGAGCCGGCCTGGGCACCTCCAATTTGCCAGGTGTGTCCTGTCGGCCTTCTTCCCTGGCCAAGCCTCTCTGCTCTTGCGACAGGAGGAAGCGAGTGTACACTTGTGGGTATGTGTGGTATGTTCCTTTTCTCTAAGGAAAAGCCACCCTGGGGCAAGGGGATTAGCTACAACTCCGCCACTGCTTCCCCTCAGAAGTCACAGCCTCTTGACTTTCAAGATGAAGCTTAGAAATTTGTCTTGTGTTTGTTTTTTCTGAAACCAAGCCCAGAGACAGACAAGGACCTGCCCAAGGTCACACAGCAGGCCCAGGACAAAGCTTCTAGTGACGCTAGTTTCACCTTCCACAGTGTGGACTGTGTGGAGCCACAGCACTAACTGCTGCCCCAGCTTGGAACTTCTCCTCCTCTACCTCCCTCCTGCTGCACGCACCTGGGGGATTCCTTTGGGTGACACTACAGGAGCTCTTTGAGGAAGAACAGTGAGAATTTCTTTAAAAAGAGAACCAAGTTTAGGGATCTAGAGACAAATAGCCTCCACAAGAGACAGAAAGCCTCCTGGAGCCGAGGGGACTATGGGATGTCACTCACAGCAGAGTAGACAGCCCAGCAAGTTCTGGAAACTGCAAACCAGGGTTTGAGGAGCAGCAACTTCGGAATGTGACTCACCCCAGTGCCTTCCGGGCACGAGACCCGCCCCGAGCCACCTCCCCTTGCCTCCTTGGGCTTCCGGTGGCAGGTGGAAGCCCTGGACACTAAGGTTCAAAGTTCTAAACTCTTTCAAGCCCTCAAAGTCTACCGCAAACACACAAAGGGGCCGGTCTGGGAGGCTCCTTGGGCAGCCAGAGCCTGGGAGGGGACACCAACACTGAGCCACGGGCTTCTTCCTGGGCTGGGACACTTGGCTGCTCCTGTTTCTCCCAGCTCAGCTACTGTCCCCCTAATGCCCCTGACTGGGGCTGCCCTGGCCCGATCTCTGAAGCCCAGGTCTGACACATCTTCCCAGCTGCCATGGAAGCGTCGCATGGACACCGTAATTGTCTCTGATCTCCCCTGGCCTGGCCAGGTGGCTGAAGAATGGGTCCCCAGGGAGGAGCAGGTTACCCTCCCCAAGAGGCCACAGTGGTACTGCAGTTCAGAGCTCAGCCGTCTGGGGCGGAGGATGGACAGGGAGGAGACGCATCTCCTGGTAGCAGCCCCATTCCCCAGGAGCGAAGAGGAGAAAGGAGGAGTGTGGACCTCAGGAAGATTCAACCCCCACTACGTGGGTACCCCCCCCCCCCGAATGCCAGGGTGCCCCTCTCCTTTTAACTAAAGTGCTTTGACCG